>NC_134487.1:4491005-4588505 GCF_040206685.1 Ascaphus truei
TCACACAGAGTGACACACACACACAGAGTGACACACACACAGTGACACACACACACACACTGACACACACACACAGTGACACACACCTGTCCGCTCCGCTCTCCGGGCTCCATGTCCCCGGTTCTAGGTTCGGTTCTGGATCCCGGGCTCCGGTCACACAGGCAGAGGCTCCGTTACCTCCGCAAGATGGCGGCCACGGGGGGCGGGGCCTGAGAGAGGGGGCGGGGCTTGAAGTGGGGTCTGCGAGAAGGGGCGGGGCCTAATCGAGGGGAGCCCGTTATACGGGCGTGGCCTGAGACAGGGGCGGGGCCTTAGAGAGGGGAGAGGGGGTGAGAGAGACATGGGGGGTGGAGAGGGGGTGAGAGAGAGAGATGGGGTGGGGAGGGAGATGGGGTGGGGTGGGGAGGGAGATGGGGTGGGGTGGGTGGTGGGGAGGGAGATGGGGTGGGGTGGGGTGGGGAGGGAGATGGGGTGGGGTGGGGAGGGAGATGGGGTGGGGAGGGAGATGGGGGGGGTGGGGAGGGAGATGGGGGTGGGGTGGGAGGGGGGGTGGGGGGGAGGTAGATGGGGGTGGGGTGGGAGGGGGGGGTGGGATGGGGAGGGAGATGGGGGGGGGGGTGGGGAGGGAGATGGGGGGGGGGTGGGGAGGGAGATGGGGGGGGGGTGGGGAGGGAGATGGGGGGGGGGTGGGGAGGGAGATGGGGGGGGGTGGGGAGGGAGATGGGGGGGGTGGGGAGGGAGATGGGGGGGGGGGGGGGAGGGAGATGGGGGGGGGGGGGGGGAGGGAGATGGGGGGGGGGGGGGGAGGGAGATGGTGGGGGGGGGAGGGAGATGGGGGGGGGGGGGGAGGGAGGGGGGGGAGGGAGATGAGGGGGGGGGGAGGGAGATGGGGGGGGGGGGGGGGGGGGGGAGGGAGATGGGGGGGGGGGGGGAGAGGGAGATGGGGGAGGGAGATGGGGTGGGGGGGGGGGGGAGGGAGATGGGGGGGGGGGGTGGGGAGGGAGATGGGGGTGGGGAGGGAGGGGGGGAGGGAGATGAGGGGGGGGGGAGGGAGATGGGGGGGGGGGGGGGAGGGAGATGGGGGGGGGGGTGGGGAGGGAGATGGGGGGGGGAGGGAGATGGGGGGGGGAGGGAGATGGGGGGGGGGGGGAGGGAGATGGGGGGGGGGAGGGAGATGGGGGGGGGGGAGGGAGATGGGGGGGGGGAGGGAGATGGGGGGGGGGGGAGGGAGATGGGGGGGGGGAGGGAGATGGGGGGCGGTGGGGAGGGAGGGGGGGGAGGGAGATGAGGGGGGGGGAGGGAGATGAGGGGGGGGGAGGGAGATGGGGGGGGGGGGTGGGGAGGGAGATGGGGGGGGGGGGGTGGGGAGGGAGATGGGGGGGGGAGGGAGATGGGGGGGGGGGGAGGGAGATGGGGTGGGGGGGAGGGAGATGGGGGGGGGAGGGAGATGGGGTGGGGGGGAGGGAGATGGGGGGGGAGGGAGATGGGGTGGGGGGGGAGGCAGATGGGGTGGGGGGGAGGGAGATGGGGAGGGTGGTGGGGTGGGGGGGGAGGGAGGTGGGGTGGAGGGGGAGGGAGATGGGGTGGAGGGGGGGAGGGAGATGGGGTGGAGGGGGGAGGGAGATGGGGTGGAGGGGGAGGGAGATGGGGTGGAGGGAGATGGGGTGGAGGGAGATGGGGTGGAGGGTGGAGGGAGATGGGGTGGAGGGAGATGGGGTGGAGGGGGGAGGGAGATGGGGTGGAGGGGGGAGGGAGATGGGGTGGAGGGGGAGGGAGATGGGGTGGAGGGGGAGGGAGACGGGGTGGAGGGGGAGGGAGACGGGGTGGAGGGGGGAGGGAGATGGGGTGGAGGGGGGAGGGAGATGGGGTGGAGGGGGAGGGAGATGGGGTGGAGGGGGGGAGGGAGATGGGGTGGAGGGGGGAGGGAGATGGGGTGGAGGGGGGAGGGAGATGGGGTGGAGGGGGAGGGAGATGGGGTGGAGGGGGGAGGGAGATGGGGTGGAGGGGGGAGGGAGATGGGGTGGAGGGGGGAGGGAGATGGGGTGGGGGGGGAGGGAGATGGGGTGGGGGGGGAGGGAGATGGGGTGGGGGGGGGAGGGAGATGGGGGGGGGGAGGGAGATGGGGTGGGGGGGGAGGGAGATGGGGTGGGGGGGGGAGGGAGATGGGTGTGGGGGGGGGGGAGGGAGATGGGGTGGGGGGGGGAGGGAGATGGGGTGGGGGGGAGGGAGATGGGGGGGGGGAGGGAGATGGGGTGGGGGGGGAGGGAGATGAGGGGGAGGGGGAGGGAGATGAGGGGGAGGGAGATGGGGTGGGGGGGAGGGGGAGGGGGAGGGAGATGGGGGGGAGAGAGAGATGGGGTGGGGGGGAGAGAGATGGGGTGGGGGGGAGTGAGATGGGGTGGGGGAGAGAGATGGGGGGGGAGAGAGATGAGATGGGGGGGAGAGAGATGGGGGGGGAGAGAGATGGGGGGGGAGAGAGATGGGGGGGAGAGAGATGGGGTGGGGGGGAGAGAGATGGGGGGGAGAGAGATGGGGTGGGGTGGGGGGGAGAGAGTGGGGTGGGGTGGGGGAGAGAGATGGGGGGGGGAGAGAGATGGGGGGGGAGAGAGATGGGGTGGGGGGGGAGAGAGATGGGGGGGAGAGAGATGGGGGGGAGAGAGATGGGGTGGGGGAGAGAGATGGGGGGGGGGAGAGAGATGGGGGGGGGAGAGAGATGGGGGGGAGATGGGGGGGGAGAGAGATGGGGTGGGGGAGAGAGATGGGGGGGGGAGAGAGATGGGGTTGGGGGGAGAGAGATGGGGGGGAGAGAGATGGGGGTGGGGAGAGAGATGGGGTGGGGGGGGGAGAGAGATGGGGTGGGGGGGGGAGAGAGATGGGGTGGGGGGGGGAGAGGGGTGGGGGGGAGAGAGATGGGGTGGGGGGGAGAGAGATGGGGTGGGGGGAGATGGGGTGGGGGAGAGATGGGGGTGGGAGAGAGATGGGGGTAGATGGGGTGGTGGAGAGATGGGGTGGGAGGGAGATGGGGTGGGAGAGAGATGGGGTGGGGGAGAGATGGGGTGGGGGAGAGTGGGGGTGGGGGAGAGAGATGGGGGGGGAGAGAGATGGGGGGGGGGGAGAGATGGGGGGGAGAGAGATGGGGTGGGGGGGGGGAGAGAGATGGGGTGGGGGGGGGAGAGAGATGGGGGGGAGAGAGGTGGGGGAGAGGGGTGGGGGGGAGAGATGGGGTGGGGGGAGAGAGATGGGGGGGGGGAGAGAGATGGGGTGGGGGGGGAGAGAGATGGGGTGGGGGGAAATGGGGTGGGGGAGAGATGGGGTGGGAGAGAGATGGGGGTAGATGGGGTGGGAGAGAGATGGGGTGGGAGGGAGATGGGGTGGGAGAGGGTGGGGGGGGGAGAGAGATGGGGTGGGGGTGAGAGATGGGGGGGGTGAGAGATGGGGTGGGGGGAGAGATGGGGGGGGGAGTGAGATGGGGTGGGGGGGAG
This sequence comes from Ascaphus truei, assembly GCF_040206685.1. Lineage (NCBI taxonomy): Eukaryota > Metazoa > Chordata > Amphibia > Anura > Ascaphidae > Ascaphus > Ascaphus truei. The sequence goes on from NC_134487.1 coordinate 4,494,488, forward strand.
AGAGATGGGGTGGGGGGGGGGGGAGAGTGATGGGGGGGAGAGAGATGGGGGTGGGGGGTGAGATGGGGGTGGGGGTGAGATGGGGTGGGGGGTGGAGAGAGATGGGGGGGGGGGGGGAGTGATGGGGTGGGGGGGGGAGTAGATGGTGTGGGGGGGGGTGAAGATGGGGTGGGGGGGGTGAGGGGTGGGGGGGAGAGAGATGGGGTGGGGGGTGAGAGATGGGGTGGGGGGGGGAGAGATGGGGTGGGGGGGGAGAGTGATGGGGTGGGGGGGAGAGTTGGGGTGGGGGGAGATGGGGGGGTGATGGGGTGGGAGAGAGATGGGGGTTGATGGGGTGGGAGAGAGATGGGGTGGGAGGGTGTTGGGGTGGGAGAGTGATGGGGTGGGGAGAGTGATGGTGGGAGAGAGAATGGTGGGGGTGTGATGGGGTGGGGGGGGGGGATGGGGTGGGGGGGGTGGGGTGGGGAGAGTGATGGGGTGGGAGAGATGGGGGAGATGGGGTAGGGAGAGATGGTGTGGGAGAGAGATGGGGTGGGAGAGAGATGGGGGGAGATGAGATGGGGTGGGAGACAAATGGGGTTGGAGACAGATGGGGTGGGAGGAGATGGGGGAGATGGGGTGGGAGAGTGTTGGGGGGGAGATGGGGTGGGGTAGATGGGGGAGGTGAGATGTGGGAGTTAGATGGGGGGTGGTGGGATGGGGGAGATGGGGTGGGAGAGAGATGGGGGGAGATGGGGTGGGGGGAGATGGAGATGGGTTGGGAGTTGGATGGGGAGGAGATGGGGTGGGAGATGGGGTGGGAGAAGATGGGGTGGGGAGAGTGGAGATGAGGTGGTGGGAGAGAGTGAGATGTGGGGGGAGATAGATGGGGGAGATGGTGTGGAGGAGATGGGGGGGAGATGGGTGGAGAGAGATGGGGGAGATGGTGGGGGAGAGAATGGGTGGGAGATGAGATGGGTGGGGAGAGATGGTGGAGAGGGGTGGGGTGTGGGGGGAGATGGGAGGGGGGGGTGTGGGGGTGTGGGGTGGGGAGGGGGGTGGGGGTGTGGGGGGGGATGGGTGGGGAGAATGGGGTGGATGGGTGGGGGAGATGGGGGGAGATGGGGATGGGGGGAGAGATGGGGAAGAGATGGGAGGGAGGGATGGCGGAGAGAGATGGGGGAGATGGGAGATGGGGGGGGAGATCTGATGGGGTGGGAGAGAGATGGGGTGGGGAGAGAGATGAGATGTGGGGGAGGAGATGGGGGAGATGGTGTGGAGGAGATGGGGGAGATGAGCTGGGTGAGAGTGGGTGTGGGGGGTGGAGATGGGGGGAGATGGGGTGGGGAGATGGGTGAGAGATGAGATGGGTGGGTGAGGATGGGTGGGAGAGGGGTGGGGTGTGGGGGGGATGGATGGGGAGGTGTGGGGGTGTGGGGGGTGTGGGGTGGGGAGTGGAATGGGGGGAGTTGGGTGGGAGAAAATGGGGGAGGTGGGTGGGAGAGAGATGGGGAAACAGATGGGGGGGGGAGAGATGGCGGAGAGAGATGGGGGAGATGGGGAAATGGGGGGGAGATCAGATGGGGTGGGAGAGAGATGGGGAGAGAGTGATGGGGATGGGTTGGGGTGTGTGGGAGGTGTGGGTGGGGTGGGGTGGGGGTGGGGAGGGGGGTTGGGGTGGGGTGCGATGGGGGGGGTGGGGTTGGGGGGGGAGTGGGGTGGAGTGGGGGGGGGTGGAGAGAGAGGGGGGAGATGGTGTGGGGAGTGTTGGGGGGAGATGGGGTTGGAGAGAGATGGTGGAGATGGGGTGGGAGAAATCGGGGGAGATGGGGTGGGGGGTGGGATGGGTGGGGGGAGATGGGGTGGGAGAGAATGGGGGGAGATGGGGTTGGGAGAGGGGTGGGGTAGGAGAGAGATGGGGGAAATGGGGGGGAGAGAGATTGGTGGGAGATAGATTGGGGAGGTGAGTTGGAGTGGGAGAGAGATGGGGGGGGTGGGGAGGGTGGGATATGTTATTTTGGGGAGTTGCAAGGTGGGAGAGAGATGGTGGGAGATGAGATGGGGTGGGAGATGGGGGGCGAGAGATGGGGTGGGGGAAGATGGGGTGGGACAGAGATGGGGTGGGAGAGAAATGGGGGGAGATGGGGTGTGGGGGAGGAGTGGGTGTGGTCTCCTGCGCCTCCCCCTGCAACTCCCGTGCCTCCCCTGCAACTCCCGTGTCTCCCCCTGCAACTCCCATGCCTCCCCCTGCAACTCCCGTGCCTCCCCCTGCAACTCCCGTGTCTCCCCCTGCAACTCCCGTGCCTCCCCCTGCAACTCCCATGCCTCCCCCTGCCAACTCCCATGCCTCCCCCTGCAACTCCTGTGCCTCCCCCTGCAACTCCCATGCCTCCCCCTGCAACTCCCGTGCCTCCCCCTGCAACTCCGTGCCTCCCCCTGCAACTCCCATGTCTCCCCCTTGCAACTCCCGTGCCTCCCCCTGCAACTCCCATGTCTCCCCTTGCAACTCCCGTGCCTCCCCCTGCAACTCCCATGCCTCCCCCTGCAACTCCCATGCCTCCCCCTGCAACTCCCGTGCCTCCCCCTGCAACTCCCGTGCCTCCCCCTGCAACTCCCATGTCTCCCCCTGCAACTCCCGTGCCTCCCCCTGCAACTCCCGTGTCTCCCCCTGCAACTCCGTGACGTCACTATGTGCATTATTTCCAGCGCCTATTTAATGTAAGATAATGTAAATATACAGAGCATCCGTTCCCATCCTGACCAACGCCGGGATCCGTTCCCATCCTGACTAACGCCGGGATCCGTTCCCATCCTGACTAACGCCGGGATCCGTTCCCATCCTGACTAACGCCGGGATCCGTTCCCATCCTGACTAACGCCGGGATCCGTTCCCATCCTGACTAACGCCGGGATCCGTTCCCATCCTGACTAACGCCGGGATCCGTTCCCATCCTGACTAACGCCGGGATCCGTTTCCATCCTGACTAACGCCGGGATCCGTTCCCATCCTGACTAACGCCGGGATCCGTTCCCATCCTGACTAACGCCGGGATCCGTTTCCATCCTGACTAACGCCGGGATCCGTTTCCATCCTAACGCCGGGATCCGTTCCCATCCTGACTAACGCCGGGATCCGTTTCCATCCTGACTAACGCCGGGATCCGTTTCCATCCTAACGCCGGGATCCGTTCCCATCCTGACTAACGCCGAGATCCGTTCCCATCCTGACTAACGCCGGGATCCGTTCCCATCCTGACTAACGCCGGGATCCGTTTCCATCCTGACTAACGCCAGGATCCGTTCCCATCCTGATGCCGGGATCCGTTCCCTGACTAACGCCGGAAATCCGTTCCCATCCAGACTGGGATCCGTTCCCTGACTAATGCCGGGATCCGTTCCCATCCAGACTGGGATCCGTTCCCTGACTAACGCCGGGATCCCTTCCCATCCTGACGCCGGGATCCGTTCCCTGACTAACGCCGGGATCCGTTCCCATCCTGACTAACGCCGGGATCCGTTCCCATCCTGACTAACGCCGGGATCCGTTCCCATCCTGACTAACGCCGGGATCCGTTCCCATCCTGACTAACGCCGGGATCCGTTCCCATCCTGACTAACGCCGGGATCCGTTCCCATCCTGACTAACGCCGGGATCCGTTCCCATCCTGACTAACGCCGGGATCCGTTCCCATCCTGACTAACGCCGGGATCCGTTCACATCCTAACGCCGGGATCCGTTCCCATCCTGACTAACGCCGGGATCCGTTCCCATCCTGACTAACGCCGGGATCCGTTTCCATCCTGACTAACGCCGGGATCCGTTTCCATCCTAACGCCGGGATCCGTTCCCATCCTGACTAACGCCGGGATCCGTTCCCATCCTGACTAACGCCGGGATCCGTTTCCATCCTAACGCCGGGATCCGTTCCCATCCTGACTAACGCCGGGATCCGTTTCCATCCTGACTAACGCCGGGATCCGTTTCCATCCTAACGCCGGGATCCGTTCCCATCCTGACTAACGCCGGGATCCGTTCCCATCCTGACTAACGCCGGGATCCGTTTCCATCCTGACTAACGCCATGATCCGTTCCCATCCTGATGCCGGGATCCGTTCCCTGACTAACGCCGGAAATCCGTTCCCATCCAGACTGGGATCCGTTCCATGACTAATGCCGGGATCCGTTCCCATCCAGACTGGGATCCGTTCCCTGACTAATGCCGGGATCCCTTCCCATCCTGACGCCGGGATCCGTTCCCTGACTAACGCCGGGATCCGTTCCCATCCTGACTAACGCCGGGATCCATTCCCATCCTAATGCCAGGATCCGTTCCCATCCTAACGCCGGGATCCGTTCCCTGCCTAACGCCGGGATCCGTTCCCATCCTGCCTAACGCCAGGATCCGTTCCCATCCTGACTAACGTTGGGATCCGTTCCCATCCTGACTAACGCCGGGATCCGTTCCCATCCTGACTAACGCCGGGATCCGTTCCCATCCTGACTAACGCCGGAATCCGTTCCCATCCTGACTAACGCCGGGATCCGTTCCCATCCTGACTAACGCCGGAATCCGTTCCCATCCTGACTAACGCCGGGATCCGTTCCCATCCTGATGCCGGGATCCGTTCCCTGACTAACGCCGGAAATCCGTTCCCATCCAGACTGGGATCCGTTCCCTGACTAATGCCGGGATCCATTCCCATCCTGACACCGGGATCCGTTCCCTGCCTAACGCCGGGATCCGTTCCCATCCTGACGCCGGGATCCGTTCCCTGCCTAACGCCGGGATCCGTTCCCATCCTGCCTAATGCCAGGATCCGTTCCCATCCTGACTAACGTTGGGATCCGTTCCCATCCTGACTAACGCCGGGATCCGTTCCCATCCTGACTAACGCCGGGATCCCTTCCCATCCTGACGCCGGGATCCGTTCCCTGACTAACGCCGGGATCCGTTCCCATCCTGACTAACGCCGGGATCCATTCCCATCCTAATGCCGGGATCCGTTCCCATCCTAATGCCGGGATCCGTTCACATCCTAACGCCGGGATCCGTTCCCATCCTGACTAACGCCGGGATCCGTTCCCATCCTGCCTAACGCCGGGATCCGTTCCCATCCTGCCTAACGCCAGGATCCGTTCCCATCCTGACTAACGTTGGGATCCGTTCCCATCCTGACTAACGCCGGGATCCGTTCCCATCCTGACTAACGCCGGGATCCCTTCCCATCCTGACGCCGGGATCCGTTCCCTGACTAACGCCGGGATCCGTTCCCATCCTGACTAACGCCGGGATCCATTCCCATCCTAATGCCGGGATCCGTTCCCATCCTAATGCCGGGATCCATTCACATCCTAACGCCGGGATCCGTTCCCATCCTGACTAACGCCGGGATCCGTTCCCATCCTGACTAACGCCGGGATCCGTTCCCATCCTGACTAACGCCGGGATCCGTTCCCATCCTGACTAACGCTGGAATCCGTTCCCATCCTGACTAACGCCGGGATCCGTTCCCATCCTGACTAACACCGGGATCCGTTCCTATCCTGACTAACGCCGGGATCCGTTTCCATCCTGACGCCGGGATCCGTTCCCATCCTGATGCCGGGATCCGTTCCCTGACTAACGCCGGAAATCCGTTCCCATCCAGACTGGGATCCGTTCCCTGACTAATGCCGGGATCCGTTCCCATCCTGACGCCGGGATCCGTTCCCTGCCTAACGCCGGGATCCGTTCCCATCCTGCCTAACGCCAGGATCCGTTCCCATCCTGACTAACGTTGGGATCCGTTCCCATCCTGACTAACGCCGGGATCCGTTCCCATCCTGACTAACGCCGGGATCCCTTCCCATCCTGACGCCGGGATCCGTTCCCTGACTAACGCCGGGATCCGTTCCCATCCTGACTAACGCCGGGATCCATTCCCATCCTAATGCCGGGATCCGTTCCCATCCTAATGCCGGGATCCGTTCACATCCTAACGCCGGGATCCGTTCCCATCCTGACTAACGCCGGGATCCGTTCCCATCCTGACTAACGTCAGAATCCGTTCCCATCCTGACTAACGCCAGGATCCGTTCCCATCCTGACTAACGCCGGGATCCGTTTCCATCCTGACGCCGGGATCCGTTCCCATCCTGACTAACGCCGGGATCCGTTTCCATCCTGACTAACGCCGGGATCCGTTTCCATCCTGACGCCGGGATCCGTTCCCATCCTGACTAACGCCGGGATCCGTTTCCATCCTGACGCCGGGATCCGTTTCCATCCTGACGCTGGGATCCGTTCCCATCCTGACTAACGCCGGGATCCGTTTCCATCCTGACGCCGGGATCCGTTCCCATCCTGACTAACGCCGGGATCCGTTTCCATCCTGACGCCGGGATCCGTTTCCATCCTGACGCTGGGATCCGTTCCCATCCTGACTAACGCCGGGATCCGTTTCCATCCTGACTAACGCCGGGATCCGTTTCCATCCTGACTAACGCCGGGATCCGTTTCCATCCTGACTAACGCCGGGATCCGTTTCCATCCTGACTAACGCCGGGATCCGTTTCCATCCTGACGCCGGGATCCGTTCCCATCCTGACGCCGGGATCCGTTCCCTGACCAACGCCGAAATCCGTTCCCATCCTGACGCCGGGATCCGTTCCCTGACCAACGCCGAAATCCGTTCCCTGCCTAACGCCGGGATCCGTTCCCATCCTGCCTAACGCCAGGATCCGTTCCCATCCTGACTAACGTTGGGATCCGTTCCCATCCTGACTAACGCCGGGATCCGTTCCCATCCTGACTAACGCCGGAATCCGTTCCCATCCTGACTAACGCCGGGATCCGTTCCCATCCTGACTAACGCCGGAATCCGTTCCCATCCTGACTAACGCCGGGATCCGTTTCCATCCTGACGCCGGGATCCGTTCCCACCCTGATGCCGGGATCCGTTCCCTGACTAACGCCGGAAATCCGTTCCCATCCAGACTGGGATCCGTTCCCTGACTAATGCCGGGATCCGTTCCCATCCTGACGCCGGGATCCGTTCCCTGACTAACGCCGGGATCCGTTCCCATCCTGCCTAACGCCAGGATCCGTTCCCATCCTGACTAATGTTGGGATCCGTTCCCATCCTGACTAACGCCGGGATCCGTTCCCATCCTGACTAACGCCGGGATCCCTTCCCATCCTGACGCCGGGATCCGTTCCCTGACTAACGCCGGGATCCGTTCCCATCCTGACTAACGCCGGGATCCATTCCCATCCTAATGCCGAGATCCGTTCCCATCCTAATGCCGGGATCCGTTCACATCCTAACGCCGGGATCCGTTCCCATCCTGACTAACGCCGGGATCCGTTCCCATCCTGACTAACGCCGGGATCCGTTCCCATCCTGACTAACGCCGGAATCCGTTCCCATCCTGACTAACGCTGGGATCCGTTCCCATCCTGACTAACGCCGGGATCCGTTCCCATCCTGACTAACGCCGAGATCCGTTCCCATCCTGACTAACGCCGGGATCCGTTCCCATCCTGACTAACACCGGGATCCGTTCCTATCCTGACTAACGCCGGGATCCGTTTCCATCCTGACGCCGGGATCCGTTCCCATCCTGATGCCGGGATCCGTTCCCTGACTAACGCCGGAAATCCGTTCCCATCCAGACTGGGATCCGTTCCCTGACTAATGCCGGGATCCGTTCCCATCCTGACGCCGGGATCCGTTCCCTGCCTAACGCCGGGATCCGTTCCCATCCTGCCTAACGCCAGGATCCGTTCCCATCCTGACTAACGTTGGGATCCGTTCCCATCCTGACTAACGCCGGGATCCGTTCCCATCCTGACTAACGCCGGGATCCCTTCCCATCCTGACGCCGGGATCCGTTCCCTGACTAACGCCGGGATCCGTTCCCATCCTGACTAACGCCGGGATCCATTCCCATCCTAATGCCGGGATCCGTTCCCATCCTAATGCCGGGATCCGTTCACATCCTAACGCCGGGATCCGTTCCCATCCTGACTAACGCCGGGATCCGTTCCCATCCTGACTAACGTCAGAATCCGTTCCCATCCTGACTAACGCCAGGATCCGTTCCCATCCTGACTAACGCCGGGATCCGTTCCCATCCTGACTAACGCCGGGATCCCTTCCCATCCTGATGCCGGGATCCGTTCCCTGACTAACGCCGGGATCCGTTCCCATCCTGACTAACGCCGGGATCCATTCCCATCCTAATGCCGGGATCCGTTCCCATCCTAATGCCGGGATCCGTTCACATCCTAACGCCGGGATCCGTTCCCATCCTGACTAACGCCGGGATCCGTTCCCATCCTGACTAACGTCAGAATCCGTTCCCATCCTGACTAACGCCAGAATCCGTTCCCACCCTGACTAACGCCAGGATCCGTTCCCATCCTGACTAATGCCGGGATCCGTTCCCATCCTGACTAACGCCGGGATCCGTTCCCATCCTAACGCCGGGATCCATTCCCATCCTGACTAACGCCGGGATCCGTTCCCATCCTGACTAACGTCAGAATTCGTTCCCATCCTGACTAACGCCAGAATCCGTTCCCATCCTAACGCCGGGATCCGTTCCCATCCTGACTAATGCCGGGATCCGTTCCCATCCTGACTAACGCCGGGATCCGTTCCCATCCTAACGCCGGGATCCGTTCCCATCCTGACTAACGCCGGGATCCGTTCCCATCCTGACTAACGTCAGAATCCGTTCCTATACTGACTAACGCCAGAATCCATTCCCACCCTGACTAACGCCGGGATCCGTTCCCATCCTGACGCTGGTATCCGTTCCCTGACCAACGCCGGAATCCGTTCCCATCCTGATGCCGGATCCGTTCCCTGACCAACGCCGGAATCCGTTCCCATCCTAATGCCGGGATCCGTTCCCATCCTAACGCCGGGATCCGTTCCCATCCTGACTAACACCGGGATCCGTTCCTATCCTGACTAACGCCGGGATCCGTTTCCATCCTGACGCCGGGATCCGTTCCCATCCTGATGCCGGGATCCGTTCCCTGACTAACGCCGGAAATCCGTTCCCATCCAGACTGGGATCCGTTCCCTGACTAATGCCGGGATCCGTTCCCATCCTGACGCCGGGATCCGTTCCCTGCCTAACGCCGGGATCCGTTCCCATCCTGCCTAACGCCAGGATCCGTTCCCATCCTGACTAACGTTGGGATCCGTTCCCATCCTGACTAACGCCGGGATCCGTTCCCATCCTGACTAACGCCGAAATCCCTTCCCATCCTGACGCCGGGATCCGTTCCCTGACTAACGCCGGGATCCGTTCCCATCCTGACTAACGCCGGGATCCATTCCCATCCTAATGCCGGGATCCGTTCCCATCCTAATGCCGGGATCCGTTCACATCCTAACGCCGGGATCCGTTCCCATCCTGACTAACACCGGGATCCGTTCCCATCCTGACTAACGCCGGGATCCGTTCCCATCCCGACTAACGCCGGAATCCGTTCCCATCCTGACTAACGCTGGGATCCGTTCCCATCCTGACTAACGCCGGGATCCGTTCCCATCCTGACTAACGCCGAGATCCGTTCCCATCCTGACTAACGCCGGGATCCGTTCCCATCCTGACTAACACCGGGATCCGTTCCTATCCTGACTAACGCCGGGATCTGTTTCCATCCTGACGCCGGGATCCGTTCCCATCCTGATGCCGGGATCCGTTCCCTGACTAACGCCGGAAATCCGTTCCCATCCAGACTGGGATCCGTTCCCTGACTAATGCCGGGATCCGTTCCCATCCTGACGCCGGGATCCGTTCCCTGCCTAACGCCGGGATCCGTTCCCATCCTGCCTAACGCCAGGATCCGTTCCCATCCTGACTAACGTTGGGATCTGTTCCCATCCTGACTAACGCCGGGATCCGTTCCCATCCTGACTAACGCCGGGATCCCTTCCCATCCTGACGCCGGGATCCGTTCCCTGACTAACGCCGGGATCCGTTCCCATCCTGACTAACGCCGGGATCCATTCCCATCCTAATGCCGGGATCCGTTCCCATCCTAATGCCGGGATCCGTTCACATCCTAACGCCGGGATCCATTCCCATCCTGACTAACGCCGGGATCCGTTCCCATCCTGACTAACGTCAGAATCCGTTCCCATCCTGACTAACGCCAGAATCCTTTCCCACCCTGACTAACGCCAGGATCCGTTCCCATCCTGACTAACGCCGGGATCCGTTCCCTGACTAACGCCGGGATCCGTTCCCATCCTGACTAACGCCGGGATCCGTTCCCATCCTGACTAACGCCGGGATCCGTTCCCATCCTGACTAACGCCGGGATCTGTTTCCATCCTGACTAACGCCAGGATCCGTTCCCATCCTGACTAACGCCGGGATCCGTTTCCATCCTGACTAACGCCGGGATCCGTTTCCATCCTGACTAACGCCGGGATCCGTTTCCATCCTGACGCCGGGATCCGTTCCCATCCTGACTAACGCCGGGATCCGTTCCCATCCTGACTAACGCCGGGATCCGTTCCCATCCTAACGCCGGGATCCGTTCCCATCCTGACTAACGCCGGGATCCGTTCCCATCCTGACTAACGTCAGAATCCGTTCCCATCCTGACTAACGCCAGAATCCGTTCCCATCCTAACGCCGGGATCCGTTCCCATCCTGACTAACGCCAGAATCCGTTCCCATCCTAACGTCAGAATCCGTTCCCATCCTGACTAACGCCAGGATCCGTTCCCATCCTGACTAATGCCGGGATCCGTTCCCATCCTGACTAACGCCGGGATCCGTTCCCATCCTAACGCCGGGATCCGTTCCCATCCTGACTAACGCCGGGATCCGTTCCTATCCTGACTAACGCCGGGATCCATTCCCATCCTAATGCCGGGATCCGTTCCCATCCTAATGCCGGGATCCGTTCACATCCTAACGCCGGGATCCGTTCCCATCCTGACTAACGCCGGGATCCGTTCCCATCCTGACTAACGCCGGGATCCGTTCCCATCCTGACTAACGCCGGGATCCGTTCCCATCCCGACTAACGCCGGAATCCGTTCCCATCCTGACTAACGCTGGGATCCGTTCCCATCCTGACTAACGCCGGGATCCGTTCCCATCCTGACTAACGCCGGGATCCGTTCCCATCCTGACTAACGCCGGGATCCGTTCCCATCCTGACTAACGCCGAGATCCGTTCCCATCCTGACTAACGCCGGGATCCGTTCCCATCCTGACTAACGCCGGGATCCGTTCCTATCCTGACTAACGCCGGGATCCGTTTCCATCCTGACGCCGGGATCCGTTCCCATCCTGATGCCGGGATCCGTTCCCTGACTAACGCCGGAAATCCGTTCCCATCCAGACTGGGATCCGTTCCCTGACTAATGCCGGGATCCGTTCCCATCCTGACGCCGGGATCCGTTCCCTGCCTAACGCCGGGATCCGTTCCCATCCTGCCTAACGCCAGGATCCGTTCCCATCCTGACTAACGTTGGGATCCGTTCCCATCCTGACTAACGCCGGGATCCGTTCCCATCCTGACTAACGCCGGGATCCCTTCCCATCCTGACGCCGGGATCCGTTCCCATCCTGACTAACGCCGGGATCCGTTCCCATCCTGACTAACGCCGGGATCCATTCCCATCCTAATGCCGGGATCCGTTCCCATCCTAATGCCGGGATCCGTTCACATCCTAACGCCGGGATCCGTTCCCATCCTGACTAATGCCGGGATCCGTTCCCATCCTGACTAACGCCGGGATCCGTTCCCATCCTGACTAACGCCGGGATCCGTTCCCATCCCGACTAACGCCGGAATCCGTTCCCATCCTGACTAATGCCGGGATCCGTTCCCTGACTAACGCCGGGATCCATTCCCATCCTGACTAACGCCGGGATCCGTTCCCATCCTGACTAACGCCGGGATCCGTTCCCATCCTAACGCCAAGATCCGTTCCCATCCTGACTAACGCCGGGATCCGTTCCCATCCTGACTAACACCGGGATCCGTTCCTATCCTGACTAACGCCGGGATCCGTTTCCATCCTGACGCCGGGATCCGTTCCCATCCTGATGCCGGGATCCGTTCCCTGACTAACGCCGGAAATCCGTTCCCATCCAGACTGGGATCCGTTCCCTGACTAATGCCGGGATCCGTTCCCATCCTGACGCCGGGATCCGTTCCCTGCCTAAAGCCGGGATCCGTTCCCATCCTGCCTAACGCCAGGATCCGTTCCCATCCTGACTAACGTTGGGATCCGTTCCCATCCTGACTAACGCCGGGATCCGTTCCCATCCTGACTAACGCCGGGATCCCTTCCCATCCTGACGCCGGGATCCGTTCCCTGACTAACGCCGGGATCCGTTCCCATCCTGACTAACGCTGGGATCCATTCCCATCCTAATGCCGGGATCCGTTCCCATCCTAATGCCGGGATCCGTTCACATCCTAACGCCGGGATCCGTTCCCATCCTGACTAACGCCGGGATCCGTTCCCATCCTGACTAACGTCAGAATCCGTTCCCATCCTGACTAACGCCAGGATCCGTTCCCATCCTGACTAATGCCGGGATCCGTTCCCATCCTGAATAACGCCGGGATCCGTTCCCATCCTAACGCCGGGATCCGTTCCCATCCTGACTAACGCCGGGATCCGTTCCCATCCTGACTAACGTCAGAATCCGTTCCCATCCTGACTAACGCCAGAATCCGTTCCCATCCTAACTAACGCCGGGATCCGTTCCCATCCTGACGCTGGGATCCGTTCCCTGACCAACGCCGGAATCCGTTCCCATCCTGACGCCGGATCCGTTCCCTGACCAACGCCGGAATCCGTTCCCATCCTGACCGGGATCCGTTCCTTGACTAACGCCGGGATCCGTTCCCATCCTGACTAACGCCGGGATCCGTTCCCATCCCGACTAACGCCGGAATCCGTTCCCATCCTGACTAACGCCGGGATCCGTTCCCATCCTGACTAACGCCGGAATCCGTTCCCATCCTGACTAACGCCGGGATCCGTTCCCATCCTGATGCCGGGATCCGTTCCCTGACTAACGCCGGAAATCCGTTCCCATCCAGACTGGGATCCGTTCCCTGACTAATGCCGGGATCCGTTCCCATCCTGACGCCGGGATCCGTTCCCTGCCTAACGCCGGGATCCGTTCCCATCCTGCCTAACGCCAGGATCCGTTCCCATCCTGACTAACGTTGGGATCCGTTCCCATCCTGACTAACGCCGGGATCCGTTCCCATCCTGACTAACGCCGGGATCCCTTCCCATCCTGACGCTGGGATCCGTTCCCTGACTAACGCCGGGATCCGTTCCCATCCTGACTAACGCCGGGATCCATTCCCATCCTAATGCCGGGATCCGTTCCCATCCTAATGCCGGGATCCGTTCACATCCTAACGCCGGGATCCGTTCCCATCCTGACTAACGCCGGGATCCGTTCCCATCCTGACTAACGCCGGGATCCGTTCCCATCCTGACTAACGCCGGGATCCGTTCCCATCCCGACTAACGCCGGAATCCGTTCCCATCCTGACTAACGCTGGGATCCGTTCCCATCCTGACTAACGCCGGGATCCGTTCCCATCCCGACTAACGCCAGGATCCGTTCCCATCCTGACTAATGCCGGGATCCGTTCCCATCCTGACTAACGCCGGGATCTGTTCCCATCCTAACGCCGGGATCCGTTCCCATCCTGACTAATGCCGGGATCCGTTCCCATCCTGACTAACGCCGGGATCCATTCCCATCCTAACGCCAGAATCCGTTCCCATCCTGACCAACACCGGGATCCGTTCCCATCCTGATGCCGGGATCCGTTCCCTGACTAACGCCGGGATCTGTTCCCATCCTAATGCCGGGATCCTTTCCCATCCTGACGCCGGGATCCGTTCCCATCCTGACTAACGCCGGGATCTGTTCCCATCCTAATGCCGGGATCCGTTCCCATCCTAACGCCGGGATCCGTTCCCATCCTGACTAATGCCGGGATCCGTTCCCATCCTGACTAACGCCGGGATCCGTTCCCATCCTGACTAACGCCGGGATCCTTTCCCATCCTAATGCTGGGATCCGTTCCCATCCTAACGCTGGGATCCGTTCCCATCCTGACTAACGCCGGGATCCGTTCCCATCCTGACTAACGCCGGGATCCGTTCCCATCCTGACTAACGCCAGGATCCTTTCCCATCCTAACGCCGGGATCCGTTCCCATCCTGACTAATGCCGGGATCCGTTCCCATCCTGACTAATGCTGGGATCCGTTCCCATCTTGACAAACGCCGGGATCCGTTCCCATCCTGACTAACGCCGGGATCCCTTCCCATCCTGACGCCGGGATCCGTTCCCTGACTAACGCCGGGATCCGTTCCCATCCTGACTAACGCCGGGATCCATTCCCATCCTAATGCCGGGATCCGTTCCCATCCTAATGCCGGGATCCGTTCACATCCTAACGCCGGGATCCATTCCCATCCTGACTAACGCCGGGATCCGTTCCCATCCTGACTAACGTCAGAATCCGTTCCCATCCTGACTAACGCCAGAATCCTTTCCCACCCTGACTAACGCCAGGATCCGTTCCCATCCTGACTAACGCCGGGATCCGTTCCCTGACTAACGCCGGGATCCGTTCCCATCCTGACTAACGCCGGGATCCGTTCCCATCCTGACTAACGCCGGGATCCGTTCCCATCCTGACTAACGCCGGGATCTGTTTCCATCCTGACTAACGCCAGGATCCGTTCCCATCCTGACTAACGCCGGGATCCGTTTCCATCCTGACTAACGCCGGGATCCGTTTCCATCCTGACTAACGCCGGGATCCGTTTCCATCCTGACGCCGGGATCCGTTCCCATCCTGACTAACGCCGGGATCCATTCCCATCCTGACTAACGCCGGGATCCGTTCCCATCCTAACGCCGGGATCCGTTCCCATCCTGACTAACGCCGGGATCCGTTCCCATCCTGACTAACGTCAGAATCCGTTCCCATCCTGACTAACGCCAGAATCCGTTCCCATCCTAACGCCGGGATCCGTTCCCATCCTGACTAACGCCAGAATCCGTTCCCATCCTAACGTCAGAATCCGTTCCCATCCTGACTAACGCCAGGATCCGTTCCCATCCTGACTAATGCCGGGATCCGTTCCCATCCTGACTAACGCCGGGATCCGTTCCCATCCTAACGCCGGGATCCGTTCCCATCCTGACTAACGCCGGGATCCGTTCCTATCCTGACTAACGCCGGGATCCATTCCCATCCTAATGCCGGGATCCGTTCCCATCCTAATGCCGGGATCCGTTCACATCCTAACGCCGGGATCCGTTCCCATCCTGACTAACGCCGGGATCCGTTCCCATCCTGACTAACGCCGGGATCCGTTCCCATCCTGACTAACGCCGGGATCCGTTCCCATCCCGACTAACGCCGGAATCCGTTCCCATCCTGACTAACGCTGGGATCCGTTCCCATCCTGACTAACGCCGGGATCCGTTCCCATCCTGACTAACGCCGGGATCCGTTCCCATCCTGACTAATGCCGGGATCCGTTCCCATCCTGACTAACGCCGAGATCCGTTCCCATCCTGACTAACGCCGGGATCCGTTCCCATCCTGACTAACGCCGGGATCCGTTCCTATCCTGACTAACGCCGGGATCCGTTTCCATCCTGACGCCGGGATCCGTTCCCATCCTGATGCCGGGATCCGTTCCCTGACTAACGCCGGAAATCCGTTCCCATCCAGACTGGGATCCGTTCCCTGACTAATGCCGGGATCCGTTCCCATCCTGACGCCGGGATCCGTTCCCTGCCTAACGCCGGGATCCGTTCCCATCCTGCCTAACGCCAGGATCCGTTCCCATCCTGACTAACGTTGGGATCCGTTCCCATCCTGACTAACGCCGGGATCCGTTCCCATCCTGACTAACGCCGGGATCCCTTCCCATCCTGACGCCGGGATCCGTTCCCTGACTAACGCCGGGATCCGTTCCCATCCTGACTAACGCCGGGATCCATTCCCATCCTAATGCCGGGATCCGTTCCCATCCTAATGCCGGGATCCGTTCACATCCTAACGCCGGGATCCGTTCCCATCCTGACTAATGCCGGGATCCGTTCCCATCCTGACTAACGCCGGGATCCGTTCCCATCCTGACTAACGCCGGGATCCGTTCCCATCCCGACTAACGCCGGAATCCGTTCCCATCCTGACTAATGCCGGGATCCGTTCCCTGACTAACGCCGGGATCCATTCCCATCCTGACTAACGCCGGGATCCGTTCCCATCCTGACTAACGCCGGGATCCGTTCCCATCCTAACGCCAAGATCCGTTCCCATCCTGACTAACGCCGGGATCCGTTCCCATCCTGACTAACACCGGGATCCGTTCCTATCCTGACTAACGCCGGGATCCGTTTCCATCCTGACGCCGGGATCCGTTCCCATCCTGATGCCGGGATCCGTTCCCTGACTAACGCCGGAAATCCGTTCCCATCCAGACTGGGATCCGTTCCCTGACTAATGCCGGGATCCGTTCCCATCCTGACGCCGGGATCCGTTCCCTGCCTAAAGCCGGGATCCGTTCCCATCCTGCCTAACGCCAGGATCCGTTCCCATCCTGACTAACGTTGGGATCCGTTCCCATCCTGACTAACGCCGGGATCCGTTCCCATCCTGACTAACGCCGGGATCCCTTCCCATCCTGACGCCGGGATCCGTTCCCTGACTAACGCCGGGATCCGTTCCCATCCTGACTAACGCTGGGATCCATTCCCATCCTAATGCCGGGATCCGTTCCCATCCTAATGCCGGGATCCGTTCACATCCTAACGCCGGGATCCGTTCCCATCCTGACTAACGCCGGGATCCGTTCCCATCCTGACTAACGTCAGAATCCGTTCCCATCCTGACTAACGCCAGGATCCGTTCCCATCCTGACTAATGCCGGGATCCGTTCCCATCCTGAATAACGCCGGGATCCGTTCCCATCCTAACGCCGGGATCCGTTCCCATCCTGACTAACGCCGGGATCCGTTCCCATCCTGACTAACGTCAGAATCCGTTCCCATCCTGACTAACGCCAGAATCCGTTCCCATCCTAACTAACGCCGGGATCCGTTCCCATCCTGACGCTGGGATCCGTTCCCTGACCAACGCCGGAATCCGTTCCCATCCTGACGCCGGATCCGTTCCCTGACCAACGCCGGAATTCGTTCCCATCCTGACCGGGATCCGTTCCTTGACTAACGCCGGGATCCGTTCCCATCCTGACTAACGCCGGGATCCGTTCCCATCCCGACTAACGCCGGAATCCGTTCCCATCCTGACTAACGCCGGGATCCGTTCCCATCCTGACTAACGCCGGAATCCGTTCCCATCCTGACTAACGCCGGGATCCGTTCCCATCCTGATGCCGGGATCCGTTCCCTGACTAACGCCGGAAATCCGTTCCCATCCAGACTGGGATCCGTTCCCTGACTAATGCCGGGATCCGTTCCCATCCTGACGCCGGGATCCGTTCCCTGCCTAACGCCGGGATCCGTTCCCATCCTGCCTAACGCCAGGATCCGTTCCCATCCTGACTAACGTTGGGATCCGTTCCCATCCTGACTAACGCCGGGATCCGTTCCCATCCTGACTAACGCCGGGATCCCTTCCCATCCTGACCGGGATCCGTTCCTTGACTAACGCCGGGATCCGTTCCCATCCTAACTAACGCCGGGATCCGTTCCCATCCTGACGCTGGGATCCGTTCCCTGACCAACGCCGGAATCCGTTCCCATCCTGACGCCGGATCCGTTCCCTGACCAACGCCGGAATCCGTTCCCATCCTGACCGGGATCCGTTCCCTGACTAACGCCGGGATCCGTTCCCATCCTGACTAACGCCGGGATCCATTCCCATCCTAATGCCGGGATCCGTTCCCATCCTAATGCCGGGATCCGTTCACATCCTAACGCCGGGATCCGTTCCCATCCTGACTAACGCCGGGATCCGTTCCCATCCTGACTAACGCCGGGATCCGTTCCCATCCTGACTAACGCCGGGATCCGTTCCCATCCCGACTAACGCCGGAATCCGTTCCCATCCTGACTAACGCTGGGATCCGTTCCCATCCTGACTAACGCCGGGATCCGTTCCCATCCCGACTAACGCCAGGATCCGTTCCCATCCTGACTAATGCCGGGATCCGTTCCCATCCTGACTAACGCCGGGATCTGTTCCCATCCTAACGCCGGGATCCGTTCCCATCCTGACTAATGCCGGGATCCGTTCCCATCCTGACTAACGCCGGGATCCGTTCCCATCCTAACGCCAGAATCCGTTCCCATCCTGACCAACGCCGGGATCCGTTCCCATCCTGATGCCGGGATCCGTTCCCTGACTAACGCCGGGATCTGTTCCCATCCTAATGCCGGGATCCTTTCCCATCCTGACGCCGGGATCCGTTCCCATCCTGACTAACGCCGGGATCTGTTCCCATCCTAATGCCGGGATCCGTTCCCATCCTAACGCCGGGATCCGTTCCCATCCTGACTAATGCCGGGATCCGTTCCCATCCTGACTAACGCCGGGATCCGTTCCCATCCTGACTAACGCCGGGATCCTTTCCCATCCTAATGCTGGGATCCGTTCCCATCCTAACGCTGGGATCCGTTCCCATCCTGACTAACGCCGGGATCCGTTCCCATCCTGACTAACGCCGGGATCCGTTCCCATCCTGACTAACGCCAGGATCCTTTCCCATCCTAACGCCGGGATCCGTTCCCATCCTGACTAATGCCGGGATCCGTTCCCATCCTGACTAATGCTGGGATCCGTTCCCATCTTGACAAACGCCGGGATCCGTTCCCATCCTGACTAACGCCGGGATCCCTTCCCATCCTGACGCCGGGATCCGTTCCCTGACTAACGCCGGGATCCGTTCCCATCCTGACTAACGCCGGGATCCATTCCCATCCTAATGCCGGGATCCGTTCCCATCCTAATGCCGGGATCCGTTCACATCCTAACGCCGGGATCCGTTCCCATCCTGACTAACGCCGGGATCCGTTCCCATCCTGACTAACGTCAGAATCCGTTCCCATCCTGACTAACGCCAGAATCCTTTCCCACCCTGACTAACGCCAGGATCCGTTCCCATCCTGACTAACGCCGGGATCCGTTCCCTGACTAACGCCGGGATCCGTTCCCATCCTGACTAACGCCGGGATCCGTTCCCATCCTGACTAACGCCGGGATCCGTTCCCATCCTGACTAACGCCGGGATCTGTTTCCATCCTGACTAACGCCAGGATCCGTTCCCATCCTGACTAACGCCGGGATCCGTTTCCATCCTGACTAACGCCGGGATCCGTTTCCATCCTGACTAACGCCGGGATCCGTTTCCATCCTGACGCCGGGATCCGTTCCCATCCTGACTAACGCCGGGATCCGTTCCCATCCTGACTAACGCCGGGATCCGTTCCCATCCTAACGCCGGGATCCGTTCCCATCCTGACTAACGCCGGGATCCGTTCCCATCCTGACTAACGTCAGAATCCGTTCCCATCCTGACTAACGCCAGAATCCGTTCCCATCCTAACGCCGGGATCCGTTCCCATCCTGACTAACGCCAGAATCCGTTCCCATCCTAACGTCAGAATCCGTTCCCATCCTGACTAACGCCAGGATCCGTTCCCATCCTGACTAATGCCGGGATCCGTTCCCATCCTGACTAACGCCGGGATCCGTTCCCATCCTAACGCCGGGATCCGTTCCCATCCTGACTAACGCCGGGATCCGTTCCTATCCTGACTAACGCCGGGATCCATTCCCATCCTAATGCCGGGATCCGTTCCCATCCTAATGCCGGGATCCGTTCACATCCTAACGCCGGGATCCGTTCCCATCCTGACTAACGCCGGGATCCGTTCCCATCCTGACTAACGCCGGGATCCGTTCCCATCCTGACTAACGCCGGGATCCGTTCCCATCCCGACTAACGCCGGAATCCGTTCCCATCCTGACTAACGCTGGGATCCGTTCCCATCCTGACTAACGCCGGGATCCGTTCCCATCCTGACTAACGCCGGGATCCGTTCCCATCCTGACTAATGCCGGGATCCGTTCCCATCCTGACTAACGCCGAGATCCGTTCCCATCCTGACTAACGCCGGGATCCGTTCCCATCCTGACTAACGCCGGGATCCGTTCCTATCCTGACTAACGCCGGGATCCGTTTCCATCCTGACGCCGGGATCCGTTCCCATCCTGATGCCGGGATCCGTTCCCTGACTAACGCCGGAAATCCGTTCCCATCCAGACTGGGATCCGTTCCCTGACTAATGCCGGGATCCGTTCCCATCCTAACGCCGGGATCCGTTCCCTGCCTAACGCCGGGATCCGTTCCCTGCCTAACGCCGGGATCCGTTCCCATCCTGCCTAACGCCAGGATCCGTTCCCATCCTGACTAACGTTGGGATCCGTTCCCATCCTGACTAACGCCGGGATCCGTTCCCATCCTGACTAACGCCGGGATCCCTTCCCATCCTGACGCCGGGATCCGTTCCCTGACTAACGCCGGGATCCGTTCCCATCCTGACTAACGCCGGGATCCATTCCCATCCTAATGCCGGGATCCGTTCCCATCCTAATGCCGGGATCCGTTCACATCCTAACGCCGGGATCCGTTCCCATCCTGACTAATGCCGGGATCCGTTCCCATCCTGACTAACGCCGGGATCCGTTCCCATCCTGACTAACGCCGGGATCCGTTCCCATCCCGACTAACGCCGGAATCCGTTCCCATCCTGACTAATGCCGGGATCCGTTCCCTGACTAACGCCGGGATCCATTCCCATCCTGACTAACGCCGGGATCCGTTCCCATCCTGACTAACGCCGGGATCCGTTCCCATCCTAACGCCAAGATCCGTTCCCATCCTGACTAACGCCGGGATCCGTTCCCATCCTGACTAACACCGGGATCCGTTCCTATCCTGACTAACGCCGGGATCCGTTTCCATCCTGACGCCGGGATCCGTTCCCATCCTGATGCCGGGATCCGTTCCCTGACTAACGCCGGAAATCCGTTCCCATCCAGACTGGGATCCGTTCCCTGACTAATGCCGGGATCCGTTCCCATCCTGACGCCGGGATCCGTTCCCTGCCTAAAGCCGGGATCCGTTCCCATCCTGCCTAACGCCAGGATCCGTTGCCATCCTGACTAACGTTGGGATCCGTTCCCATCCTGACTAACGCCGGGATCCGTTCCCATCCTGACTAACGCCGGGATCCCTTCCCATCCTGACGCCGGGATCCGTTCCCTGACTAACGCCGGGATCCGTTCCCATCCTGACTAACGCTGGGATCCATTCCCATCCTAATGCCGGGATCCGTTCCCATCCTAATGCCGGGATCCGTTCACATCCTAACGCCGGGATCCGTTCCCATCCTGACTAACGCCGGGATCCGTTCCCATCCTGACTAACGTCAGAATCCGTTCCCATCCTGACTAACGCCAGGATCCGTTCCCATCCTGACTAATGCCGGGATCCGTTCCCATCCTGAATAACGCCGGGATCCGTTCCCATCCTAACGCCGGGATCCGTTCCCATCCTGACTAACGCCGGGATCCGTTCCCATCCTGACTAACGTCAGAATCCGTTCCCATCCTGACTAACGCCAGAATCCGTTCCCATCCTAACTAACGCCGGGATCCGTTCCCATCCTGACGCTGGGATCCGTTCCCTGACCAACGCCGGAATCCGTTCCCATCCTGACGCCGGATCCGTTCCCTGACCAACGCCGGAATCCGTTCCCATCCTGACCGGGATCCGTTCCTTGACTAACGCCGGGATCCGTTCCCATCCTGACTAACGCCGGGATCCGTTCCCATCCCGACTAACGCCGGAATCCGTTCCCATCCTGACTAACGCCGGGATCCGTTCCCATCCTGACTAACGCCGGAATCCGTTCCCATCCTGACTAACGCCGGGATCCGTTCCCATCCTGATGCCGGGATCCGTTCCCTGACTAACGCCGGAAATCCGTTCCCATCCAGACTGGGATCCGTTCCCTGACTAATGCCGGGATCCGTTCCCATCCTGACGCCGGGATCCGTTCCCTGCCTAACGCCGGGATCCGTTCCCATCCTGCCTAACGCCAGGATCCGTTCCCATCCTGACTAACGTTGGGATCCGTTCCCATCCTGACTAACGCCGGGATCCGTTCCCATCCTGACTAACGCCGGGATCCCTTCCCATCCTGACGCTGGGATCCGTTCCCTGACTAACGCCGGGATCCGTTCCCATCCTGACTAACGCCGGGATCCATTCCCATCCTAATGCCGGGATCCGTTCCCATCCTAATGCCGGGATCCGTTCACATCCTAACGCCGGGATCCGTTCCCATCCTGACTAACGCCGGGATCCGTTCCCATCCTGACTAACGCCGGGATCCGTTCCCATCCTGACTAACGCCGGGATCCGTTCCCATCCCGACTAACGCCGGAATCCGTTCCCATCCTGACTAACGCTGGGATCCGTTCCCATCCTGACTAACGCCGGGATCCGTTCCCATCCCGACTAACGCCAGGATCCGTTCCCATCCTGACTAATGCCGGGATCCGTTCCCATCCTGACTAACGCCGGGATCTGTTCCCATCCTAACGCCGGGATCCGTTCCCATCCTGACTAATGCCGGGATCCGTTCCCATCCTGACTAACGCCGGGATCCGTTCCCATCCTAACGCCAGAATCCGTTCCCATCCTGACCAACGCCGGGATCCGTTCCCATCCTGATGCCGGGATCCGTTCCCTGACTAACGCCGGGATCTGTTCCCATCCTAATGCCGGGATCCTTTCCCATCCTGACGCCGGGATCCGTTCCCATCCTGACTAACGCCGGGATCTGTTCCCATCCTAATGCCGGGATCCGTTCCCATCCTAACGCCGGGATCCGTTCCCATCCTGACTAATGCCGGGATCCGTTCCCATCCTGACTAACGCCGGGATCCGTTCCCATCCTGACTAACGCCGGGATCCTTTCCCATCCTAATGCTGGGATCCGTTCCCATCCTAACGCTGGGATCCGTTCCCATCCTGACTAACGCCGGGATCCGTTCCCATCCTGACTAACGCCGGGATCCGTTCCCATCCTGACTAACGCCAGGATCCTTTCCCATCCTAACGCCGGGATCCGTTCCCATCCTGACTAATGCCGGGATCCGTTCCCATCCTGACTAATGCTGGGATCCGTTCCCATCTTGACAAACGCCGGGATCCTTTCGCATCCTAACGCCGGGATCCGTTCCCATCCTGACTAATGCCGGGATCCCTTCCCATCCTGACTAACGGCGGGATCCGTTCCCATCCTGACTAACGCCGGGATCTGTTCCCATCCTAATGCCGGGATCCGTTCCCATCCTAACGCCGGGATCCGTTCCCATCCTGACTAATGCCGGGATCCGTTCCCATCCTGACAAACGCCGGGATCCTTTCCCATCCTAATGCTGGGATCCGTTCCCATCCTAATGCTGGGATCCGTTCCCATCCTAATGCCGGGATCCGTTCCCATCCTAACGCCGGGATCCGTTCCCATCCTGACTAATGCCGGGATCCGTTCCCATCCTGACTAACGCCGGGATCCTTTCCCATCCTAACGCCGGGATCCGTTCCCATCCTGACTAATGCCGGAATCCGTTCCCATCGTGACTAACGCCGGGATCCGTTCCCATGGTGACTAACGCCGGGATCCTTTCCCATCCTAACGCCGGGATCCGTTCCCATCCTGACTAACGCCGGGATCCGTTCCTATCCTAACGCTGGGATCCCTTCCCATCCTGACTAACGCCATGGGAACAACTGATCTTAACAAGAGATCTACAACAGCTCCCCGTGTGCTGTATGTCACACACGGCTTCTCCCAATAGTCACCGCGGGAGGACACGAAATGTGCAATAAAACCCTCGTTTTGTTCCTATGTATATAACTGCAAAGCTCCTTGCACAGAGAGACACACCGAGCGTAACCGGAAACAGGAAAACCTCCGGCAAACTACCGGGAACTGGAAAAATGCCGGCAAACTGCCAGGATCAGGAAAACCTCTGGCAAACTGCAGGGCACAGTGTATAACAGGACTTACCCCTGTTAAGAAACTTGCCTCTGATCCAGCAGTGTGCCGGTTAATTGCACACCTGCAATCAGCCAACCCCACCTGCCTAATCAGAGCTATGGGAAATAGTGTCATGTGAGACACAGGAGATTCCTGAGCTGACACAGGAGAGCAGAGAAGCCTGCGCACAGACACTGTCTTGAGCACAAAGGGGTGCTGAGATCAAGACACCCAGAGACCTATATTCCTGGACACAGGGGACCCAGGAACCTACCAGAGACTGACACGAAGGGCCACCTGCTTTAAGGTATCTCTTGAGACTTTCGGGAATAGGGTGATAATGGGATTATCCTTCCAGCCTTGGAGAAAGGGACTGGGGAAGTAAGTTAGCCCTTAAACAGGGATAGGCGTTTGTTGTTTTCATATGTTTTGCTGTGTTAAAAGGAACAGGCGCAATAAAGCCTTATTTTAATTTCACCTTAAAAACGGTCTCCATTGCATACCTCTGCACACATCTCTTACACCCATAATGTATACACGGCCGGCATTCTGAGGTATAACAGATGCCAGGCTATTGACACATCTGGGTCAAAAATCAGACTCAGCGGCGCCAAGGTATGGGTGTATCCCAGGTATGCTAAGTGGCATGGGTGTCAACCTGACCCATGCTCTCTTCCCACCGGACAGCCTTTTTGCCCGGTCTTATGAACTGTGGGCAACCTGGCTATTGGTGGGTTAAATTGTTCCCACGAGGGGATTGGATCCACATGTTAAAGATAGCCTTGGCCAGTATATAACCGTGGCTCCCGAGGTATCCCCAAGGTGATTCCTGAATTTTGATCCATGATGTAAAGACGCCAGACTTAATTCCAGCTGTAAGGAATCCACTACTGGCTTTGACTTTTGCCTTGCAGACCTGTGCAGTTGCAGGCTTCCTCTGGCAATCTATGGCACAGGTGCTGCCTCTCATTGCAGCTTCTGCCCTGTGCTACTTCATTGGAGGAATTCTCACACACCCTCCTCCTGTGATTGGATCTCCGCCCTTTATATTCTAGGCGTTGGCTCTGAACCAGCGCCGAGCATAACTATTCCTACCTCTATGTTACTGTCTCTGCCACAAACCACCCCAGGCCTCTCTCCTAGCGTTCTTACCTTCCAAGTTCCTGAGTATCCAGAGGCCTGGTCCTGGACGTCTGTGCTGAAGCGTTGTTGCCAGCACTGGCCTGCTGCTATCTCCTTGCAGTGGCCTACCCTGGACGTCTGTGCTGAAGCGTTGATGCCAGCACTGGTAACTGCTGCATTCCCTCCTAGCAGTAGCTACCCTTCCTGTCCTGTGGCCTGCCGCTATTCTCCTGTAGTGGCCTATCCTGGACGTCTGTGCTGAAGCGTTGATGCCAGCACTGGTACTGCTGCATTCCCTCCTAGCAGTGGCTACCCTTCCTTTCCTGCGGCCTGCTGCTATCTCCTTGCAGTGGCCTGCCCTGGACGTCTGTGCTGAAGCGTTGATGCCAGCACTGGCCTGCTGCTATTCTCCTGCAGTGGCCTACCCGGGATGTCTGTGCTGAAGCGTGTTGCCAGCACCGGTACCTGCTGCATTCCCTCCTAGCAGTGGCTACCCTTCCTTTCCTGCGGCTTGCTGCGATCCTCTTGCAGTGACCTGCCTTGGACTTCTGCGCTGAAGCGTTGGTTCTACCCGACGCTGCCCTGCGGTGAACTTCGGCCAGCCTGCTGTCTCCTCCTGCTGAGATCGGCGTCATGGGCCGAGGCCGCTCCTCGCGCAGAAGCCACCCCCGCGCTCACGCTCCTAAGCTGAAGCGGGGAAATCCTGACTACCTGTTGCCGAACTCCTGCTTCCATAACGACGATGCTGCCTTCTCCAATCCTGACCCTGCGATGTACGACTACGAACTGCGCACTCCGGATCAGTCTGCGTGGACTCAGGTCGGTGATTATATAACCCCACCTCAGCCCCGCGGTCCGGTCCCGGTTTGTGGCGAGCATCGGCGTAACAGTATGCTCGGCCCGTTAAAACCGGACCGCGCCGTGGCGGGGGATGGCAATTTTCCAACTGAAGTTATGTCCCGTCCTGCGTATCAGTCCCACTATGAAGGCCAGTATTTGTGTGAAGTACTACCCCTGATTGATGAACTGTGGACTTATGAAGGTTTAACCCCTTTGCAAAGACAATGCCGTTGTGATCTCTTTATTAAGGCTTACTGTATCCTGAACTTAAAACAGTCTCTAGCCGAATGTATTCGCTCCCCTGATTCCCCTTTAACCTGGGATAATGTGAACCCTATGGAACTGGCCGACGCCCAAGAGGCAATCTATGCCCTGGCCTCATCACTGGACATTCATCTAGTAGAACAGAGCGCCCTCCTCATGTTGGCCCAGTCTCAAGATACACTCCATGTACTTTCCTCAACACTAGACACTCACATAATAGAACAGGATCCCCTCCTTGCCAGCTATGCTGCTGCTTGGCAGATTCTCTGTGCTGCCAGTCCTGTTACTAAACCTGTGGGGTTACCTCTCTCTCCTAAGAATGAATCCTGTTTGCCCTCTCTTCCTAAACCAAAAATTCTAAGCTCTGTTTCCGAGGTTTTTTCTGTATTAACCCCTGCTAGTCTGCTCTGTGAGGTTCCTACTGCTAACCCTAGTATTCCGCAGTCTAATGATAGGTCCCTAGGGCAAGAGGCAGAACCCCCTATGACCCCACTCTCGGAGACTAGCTTCTATTTCTCTGATTCTCAGGTACAGAGTAATTTAACCCTTGGGGTTTTTCCTATGTTAACCCCTGCAGGTCAGCCCTGTGAATCTTCCTTGGTAGATCCCTTTAGTTCGTCAGTCAGGGACACCTCCTTAGCCTCAGAGGATCAACCCCTGTTGTCCTCTGACTCGGCTAAAATTCCCGGGGCTATGCCCCCTGAACTCTCGGCAAATATACTGGCTCCAGTAAAAAGTATTCTGGAGCCGTTTGTTTCTCTAAACCTGTTCGCAGAATCCCTACTCCTAGGTATTTCACTCACCCCGTCTGCCACTCAGAGAGCTGAGACCCCTGCTTCTGAGCATAGACCCCTTTTCGTGGAATCTGTTGTCGTTTCTGATGTCCCAGACACTCTTTCCCAAATACCCACTTCAGAGGCCAGCACAGTCGGGGTTGCCCCACTTGCACTGTCTGAGTTCTCCTTTTCTCAAATCCTAGGGTTTAAAGCGAACAGTACATATTATGCTCCTTTCCAAGTGACCCCTACTGAGATCAGCGTATCTGCTGTTGCTCTCTCAGTACCATTAAAGTTAGGGCCCTTCTTTTTGAAGGATCAGGCTTTTAAGTTTGAGACTCCCTTTATCCCTGACTGTGTAAATCTGCAGTCCCTTCTCACTGTAGTTAAAAGTTCTCCAGCAGCCGCTGAGTTAAGCTTTGCCGCTGCCAAATCTTCTGATATAGAAGCAACCTTGCCTAGCTTACTTCTGTCTGTCCTATCTGTGATGCCTATCACCTTTACTAAAATTTCTGTTTTGCAAGGTATTTCTCCTATTAAATCTGTGATACCTGCAATTCCTTTAATCAGTTCCAAAACCCCTGTCACTAAGTCTCCCATGGAGTCTGATGCCCTCACTAGGGATTCTCAGGGACCCAATTCTGTAACAAGCAAGATGTCCCTTGTGTCTGTTGGAGAGTTTACCCCAGTTTCTCTCACGGATCATGCCACAGCCTCCGGGATGATTAAAAATGACTTTAAGTAGGGGGCGTGTCTATGACGTCATCCAGGACAGTCGGGTAAAAGCTGAGCTCCAGAGACCCTCCTGAATAACTGCTGATTTAAACCCTTTTACCCCGGGCAAAAACCCCGAAAAAAGCCCCTGACGACCCTCTAAAACCAGAGGGATGGCTAATAAGGGGAAAAATCCCCCGACTCAGGGAGTGGGGAAGTTCTTCTCTCCTGCAAAACAGCCTGGTGAGACAGGGAATAGAAGGCAAGATGGCCCCCAGGCTTCAGGCCCACGAGGCAAACAAGGCCTCTCAGACTCAGCGAGCCCTACCGAGACCCCCTCTTCCCCGGACGGGGGGATCACAAAGACATACCTGGAGGAACTCCTTGCCAAGCTCCAACGGTCATTACAGGCCAATATAAAAGACGCCGTGGCAGAAATTAGGCAGGATATCCAGGGACTGCAGGAACGCACTACCACACTGGAGACCAGACTGGACGAGGCTTTACACCACCAGTCAGAGGCCGATGATGAGATCATACGCCTGGGCCAAGAAATAAATACACTAAGAGACGGATTGGAGGACCAGGAAAACAGGGATCGCCGCCAGAACCTGCGGATCCGCGGCATCCCTGAGGCGGTGCTACCCACACATCTGCGAGCATACCTGAAGGACTTCTTCCTCTCCCTATGCCCAGACCTTGACTCCCGGGATTTGGAAATGGACAGGGCGCACAGAGCCCTGGGCCCGCGCTCCGAGGACCCCAACCGCCGGCGGGACGTGATCGTGCGACTCCACAGCTACTCCACCAAAGATAAACTAATAGGAGCTAGCAGGGGGAGAGACACGATCGCGTTCCGAAGCGACCCGCTTCAGGTCTATAACGACCTTTCCAAGCTCACAGTGGACCGACGCAAAGCACTACGTCCCCTAACATTACTCCTTCGTGAGAAAGAAATAAACTACAGATGGGGGTTTCCTTTTAAATTGATTATTCCCCACAAGGGCAAATTTCTCACCATCCGGCACCCTGAAGATATGGTGCACTTAGCAAAAGCCCTGGGCCTTCCCGTGGACTCCCTCCAACCTGCCCACCCAGCTGGTAACCGGGACCAGGACAAAGAGGATCAGCCTGTGAGAGCGTCGGAGCGGTTAGCCGAGCAAAGGCAATCCCGGGACAGATAAGAAAAGACTCACCAGCAAATCAATCTCCCGCCCGGGCCCACGCCATCGTCAGCCCCGAAACTCCTCCAAAATGGCGTCGGACGCGATCTCACTAGCCCAGGCAGAAGACCTCCGGGCCGGAGCCGCGGGGGGGCCCCTCTTCATCCCCAGTTCCAGAAATCCTACCATGGGCAATCGGAGGGCAGATGCCGCACAGCCGACTTCGGATCCCCACAGCTGCCCCCGGTGTCCGTCGGGGTAAACACTACCGCCTGCTCCAAGGCTCTCCCAAAATGGCGTCCGAAGCGAGCATGCCGGTCCTCGTGGCTTCCCTGGCTGAGCTGCACATCTCCCTCCACAAAATGGCGCCCGAGAGAGACGTCCCCGTCTGCGGAGCTCCACGAGGTCTGACGGCGCGCTACAGCCGACGTCAGCTGACTGCGCGACTCACATCCGGCGCAAATGAAGACCCCGCCGGAACCCGGCAGCCAGTCCCATCCGCGGAGCGTCGCGAGGCCAACGGACGCGCCGGGGGTGACGTCAGCATCATGCGCAACCCGCGCCGACGGAGGCCTCGCCTGGACCTGGCGGCGGTGCCTGGACCGGAACGCCGGGGCCCCCGAGTGACATCCAGCTGACGCCACATGATACTCCCAGCTCGGGGCTGTCTGGCGCTTCCCCCCCCCCCTCGGCCAATGGGCCCTACCTGGGCATTCTTTTATCCTCGACAGACACCCTCCCTGGAGGAGAGCCGCCGGCACAAGACTACACAGCCCCACACGCGCCCTCCCGTGGTCTTGCCTCCAGGGACAGGGTCTGTAAAACTGTGAAACCCATATATATTCCCCTCTGAGTCTCTCCCCACCACCCCTAAATTCAGCAGGGTTTCCCCTTCACTACCCTACAGTTGTGTTAGCCCCCACTAGACGAATGAGCAGGTTTAGCCACTGACCCCTACCCTCAAGCTCCCAGGACCCCTCCCCTCCCTTGCTCTTTATACTTAACATTAGCGTTATAGAAGTTTCCCCACCTTGATTTTGATCCAGTGCCCCATGAAAGGGCTTTGTTGTTGCTGTTGCGACCGCTACTGTTATCGCTCGGTATGGATCACATGTTATCACTCTTGCTTCATTTACAGGCTGAGACAAATTGTTGTTTATGCAGAGATATGTCTTCTCCTCCCCCTTTCCCCCCCCCTCCACCCCCCCCTCCTCCACCCACCCCCCCCTTCCACCCACCCACCCACCCTCTCTCCCCCCCCCCGTCCTCCACCCCCCCCCATCCTCCACCCCCCTCTCCACCCCCGCCTCACCCCCCTCCCCCACCCTCCCCCTCTCTCCTCCCCACCCACCCCACCCCTCCCCCCCACACACCCCACCCCTCCTCCCCACCCACCCCACCCCTCCTCCCCACCTCCCCCCCTCCTCCCCCCCCACTTCCCTTTCCTTCCCCCCACCCCTACCACCAATCCCACACTCTCCCCCCCCCATACCCGTTATTCCCCCACCCGTACTCCCTTCTCCCACTCCCCCCCCCCTTTTCCCCCCTCCCTCCCACTCCCCCCCCCCTCTCCATCAACCCCACCCCTTTTGCCCACCCTATCTCACCCCCTCCTCTCCCCCCCAAGGACCCTACCTCCCTGGAAATGACGCCTCATACCAATATCACACCAGACATCAGGAGTGTGTAGCCTATCCCAAAAGATTGGCACTATCTACCCTGGTGGTAAAGGATTGTATAATGTATTATGTACTTGGAGTGTTTTATGCTAGCTAAGATGAATAACAAAGGGGAACATGTTCTTGAACTGCCCCTTCACCATCTCACCTCTACCCCCCCTCTCTTCCCCCCCCTCCCCTCCCCCCCCTCCCCCCCCTTCTCATTCTATCTTTCCTTCCCCCTTGTGGCTCTCCCTCCCCCCCCCTCTCGTTCCCCTTTATCTTTAGACACCCATCCTCCTGCACGCAACTCACTCCCCCATTCCCACCTGCCCCAACCCACTCCCCCCCCCCCAATCTCACCCGCATTTCAATACACAGGCAACCAAGAGATGCTATCCCCTCTCAGCCTTCCCCACATGAAGGAAAAGGGGGCGATGGGAGCATAGCCCAGACCTGCCCTGTCGGCAGCAGGTTCCCTAGAAGCTTCTTCAACTCGGGCACCCTAGAGAAAGTATGCTCGGGTGTAACCGAAGACTGTTATGGGTCTCTGCCCAGCCCGCCTCTGCTGGAGGCCGTTACCGGACCCGCCCCCAAGGGTCTTATACCACTCCAGCCGGTCCTTAGATTAGACCGGTTTTCAATCTTTAAGACCCCATAAGGGTCGACCTTCTTCTCTTCTTCTCCTACCCGCTGTTACTGTCCCAGCGGTTCTTCACCCAACCCTCCCCCTCTTCCCCCCCAACCTTTCCTCCCTCCCCCCCCTCTCCCCCCCATTTCGGCTGCTTGTCTCTAAGCTCTTCTTCAACAACAACACACACGCAGATTCCCCGACAGAGCAGGCAACCCCAGTCACTAAGACTCCCTCTCAAGCCTCCCCCCCCCCAAACCAGAGGGGACCCCACCCTTGGCCCAACGAAAACTTAAGACAAAATGTCTCAACAAAAAGCGCTAAAAATTGTTTCCCTAAATGTTAAGGGCTTGCATAACAATAAGAAGAGACGCCTAGCCCTCCAGGAACTAAAGAAGTCGGGGGGCGATGTGGTTTTCCTCCAGGAGACTCACTTCACATCTAAGGAGCCGCCTAAAACATTTCAGCAAGCGTATCCGTCGAGTTACTTCTCATCGTTTAGTAGCAAACGAAGAGGGGTTGCCATTCTGATTCGTCAGGGCACCCCATTTAATCTAACAAAAATCCAGGCCGATCCAGAGGGTAGATTTATTGTGGTATACGGCTCACTTTCAGGCTCGGCAATCGCCCTTATTAACCTATATGCCCCAAACGAGAACCAGACAGAATTCTTAAAAAAAGTTCTGGAAGAAATTGACCCACAGTACCTATCCTCGCTACTTATCGCGGGGGATCTAAACATGGCTCTTAACCCAATAGAAGACAAATCGAGCCTCCCAGGACGACAACACTCCACCCAGTCACAAAGACTGGGGAAAAAATTCAAGGACATAATGGGGGACTTTTCACTTTTAGACATTTGGAGAACACAACACCAGGGGCAAAGGGATTATACCTTTTACTCGGCCCCTCACCAGACATATTCCCGTATAGACTACTTTCTTGCTACCAAGAACATTCTAGAAGCCGCCCTAGATACTGACATCGGCCCCATCACGTGGTCAGATCATGCTCCTATCACCCTGACCCTATCCATTCCATTCGTGAAAACAACCTCATATTCCTGGAGACTGAACGACTCCCTACTGAATCACTCGGAGACAGTACGGGAGCTCAAAAAATCCCTTAAGGAATATTTCCGGATAAATATAGGCACTGTTGCCTCTCCAGCGAGCCTGTGGGAAGCCCATAAGGCGACAATCAGAGGACATTTCATCTCGATTGCCTCCCATCGGAAAAAAACTAAACTTAAACAAACGAAAGAGCTAACAGACAAAATAATACGCTTAGAACAACAGCACAAAAATAACCCCTCCCGGAAAATTTATAAACAGTTGACTTCTGCCAGAAGCGACTTAAGAATAATCCAAATGGACAATGTCGAAAAAGCTCTTAAATGGACGGGTCAGAGGTACTATGATAAAGGGAACAAGGCCGACAGACTTCTTGCTAGCAAACTAAGAGGCATACACAAAAGATCGCAAATAACGGCGTTTCGGAATAGTGCTGGGGAGCTCCTACATAATGAAAAAAAAATTGCAGAGGAATTTACTAAATTTTATTCTAAACTATATAACCTAAGGGCTCACTCTGCTAGCCCAGACCCGAAGGAGCTATCGTCTACCATTGACTATCTAGCTGATTGCGACCTCCCCTCATTAACAGAGGAGGAAATCCTTCTCCTGAACGCCACAATAACGGCGGAAGAACTAGAATGGGCCGTTAAGGCCTCCAAAATTTCTAAAGCACCGGGCCCTGATGGTTTCACGAATGCCTACTATAAGAAGTTTCTCCCCATTCTGTCCACCCACCTTTTACAATTGTTCAACTCATTTCTAGAAGGATGTCCTATCCCATCTTCAATGTCGTCCGCCAATTTGGCCATAATCCTCAAAGAAGGGAAGGACCCCACACAATGCGGTAGCTATAGACCAATCTCGCTGTTGAACAATGATCTAAAACTATACAGTAAAATACTGGCGAACAGACTTAATCCAATTCTCCCGAGACTAGTACACATGGACCAGGTCGGGTTTGTCTTGGGCCGCCAGGCCTCAGACAATACCCGTAAAATCATTAACTTAGTTGACCATGCCCACCTTACAGATTCACAAGCTATGTTACTAAGCTTAGACGCAGAGAAGGCATTTGACAGAATTGACTGGCTGTTCCTAGACCAAACATTAAAAAAATTTGGATTCAGGGACTCCTTTCTTAAGGGTGTCCAGGCGCTCTACCAAACTCCATCCGCCTCAGTTAGACTATCGGGTGGAGGAGCGGAACAAATTCACATTAGAAATGGCACCCGACAGGGTTGCCCCCTCTCCCCTCTCCTTTTCGCTCTCACGATTGAACCACTGGCGGCCAAAATAAGACAAAACCCAAACATCCAGGGTATACCCATGGCCACTGAACAATACAAAATTTCCCTATTCGCTGACGATATTATCCTGACCTTGACCAGACCCCTAACTTCCCTCCCCAACCTCCAGATGGAACTGACGGAGTTTGGAAAGGTATCAGGGTATAAAATAAACAGCGACAAATCTGAGGCCCTAAATCTTAGTCTTCCCGACCCCACAGTCAAACTCCTTAAGCTAAATTTCAGCTACCGATGGTGCCCCTCATGCATTAAGTATCTGGGAATTAATGTATCTAGGCACTATCGGGACCTATATAGGGATAACTACCCGAAACTATGGGAGCAGATCAAAAGGGATCTAGATCGGTGGGAAGGTTATCAGATCTCATGGATTGGGAGGATGATCTCTACCAAAATGAATATACTCCCAAGAATGTTGTACCTATTCCAGACGCTCCCAATCCAGGTCCCGGCCGCCGATCTAAAATATATACAGAATAGACTACTCCACTTCATTTGGCAGGGTAAGCGGCCCAGGGTCGCCAGATCAGTCCTGATGACCACGAGATCCAGAGGAGGGATGGGGGTGCCTGACCTATACAAATACTATCTAGCCGCTCAGCTCAGGCAGGTAGTAATGTGGAACTCAGACCCGACCCGATGTTGCTGGGTGGGAATGGAAACTCGGTGTGCCAAATTGCCTTCTCTGCAAGCCTCCCTCTGGAGCCTGAACAGAGGAGAGGGCCACTTACACAATCTTAAACTACAGGCCTCACGATTCACGTGGGACACCTGGTCCAGATGCAAACTTAAATTTAATCTCTCATCCACAAACTCACAACTCACTCCCCTCGTTAATAACCCTAAATTCCCTCCAGGATGCGGATCTAAGCTGTTCACCCACTTTCACACACGGGGTATAGAGGCGATTGCCGACGTACTGAGCCTAGGGAAGCTCCTGACCTACCAAGAACTGAGGAACAAATTTAAAATTACAGAATTGGACACCTTTAAATATCTACAAATTAGAAATTTTGTTAGAGCTACGTGCCCTCATCCAGAATACCCCGCTCTCACTACGTTTGAACATCTATGTGCGGACCAGTCTTACCAGAAGGGACTTATCTCGGACATATACAATATCCTAATGCGCTCAACGTCCCCGACACAGCACGACTATATGTTACGATGGTCAGCTGATCTAAACGTTAACATAGAAAGAGAGACATGGGAGGAAATCTGGCAGGCAGCCTCAGAAACTTCCCTTTGCACCACAATTAAGGAAAACATTTATAAGATCATGTTTGGCTGGTATCTTACCCCAGCACGATTAAACCAGATCTACCCTCTGGCATCAGACCAATGTTGGAGAGGCTGTGGTAATAGAGGGGACATGGCCCACATCTGGTGGACCTGTCCAGAAATTGTGAATTACTGGGCCAAGGTCCAAATTCTGATAAAAGAGGTCACCGACCTAGAAGTTCCTATTGAACCACTGACCTTCCTGTTGGCCGCACCTATGTCGAATATTGTTCGACCCACCAGGAAATTAATATCCTTCATTCTCACTGCGGCGAGATGTTGTATTGCGGCCTCCTGGAGGAAAACAACCACTCCAGCGCAAAACACGATTAAGAAAAGAGTTGGGGAAGTGATGACCATGGAGCGACTCACTGCCCACATTAGACAAAAAACTCCGGCCTTTGAGGGTATCTGGGAATCCTGGTTCCAATTTACCAGAGCGCACCAACCAACCCAGGTGGGTCGGAGGCCCACCCCCCCTCCATAAGGGAACACTCAAACGACTCTCATCAGCAAAACTTCAACAGCCAAGTGGGTCGACAAAACCCCTCCCCCCCCATTCCCCACCTCCCCCCCCTCCCTCACACCCCCTCACCACCCACACCCCCCCCCCCCTCTGCCTCCCCTCTAAGAAGGCACTCCCCTCTTTCTCTGACAACTTCGGTTGCCACTCTTTTACCCCCCCCCCCCAAAAAAAAAAAAAAAAGATGTTTTGGAAAATTGTTAGGCTTTGATATCTGTTGAGAATGTTGTATTAACTAACTGCCTAATAAAAACATTTAAAAAAAAAAAAAAAAAATGACTTTAAGTCTGGGATGCCCATTCCTGTAATAATACTGTTTCACGCTGATTCGCCCACAGTATTCGGGGTATCCACTACTGACTGTATGTCTACTACCACGAACTCAGGGGTATCGCATTTGGAACTT
The DNA here is from genome assembly GCF_040206685.1 of Ascaphus truei. NCBI lineage: Eukaryota > Metazoa > Chordata > Amphibia > Anura > Ascaphidae > Ascaphus > Ascaphus truei. The sequence continues at coordinate 4,530,340 of NC_134487.1, forward strand.
TCCCTTTTTTCAGAAGATCCCGTCTTTAAAATGGACTTATTTTTCTCTGTGTCTTCCACAATACTTGGGGTACTTGCTATTGACTGTCCTGTCCCAAAACTAGGGTTACCTCTCAAAAAGGTGCCTGGAGCTACCGATGTTAAAAACCCTATGTTTAAAACAGTAACAATTTGCATTGCTTCTCCCACAGTATCATGTGAGACCTGGGTACCTGGGACCTCCACTCCGAAGCCAAGCTCTAGTTCTCTGTCTTCTTTCTCTGTGTTGGAGGCACCCAGCTTTAACCCCAAGACTTTTTTCCCTAAGGTTGGTGCACCGCTTAACCGCCTGCCTTGTTTTTTGGATAAAATCTGTTTTCTCACCTTTCAAACAGACTCCTTACTCGCAGGTCTCTGTGCGGTGCCCAAAGTGCCCGATCTGTATGGCAATTGGCCTCTCCCTAAGACGAAGACACCCTTACTGGACCTCGTCGCTTTACCTGAAGCGTCCGTTCCTGTTCTCTATGGGTCCACTATGGGTATTGACATGCTTATTATGTCCTTCGCCAAGGCCACAATTTCGGATTTGATTCTCTCTAAAGATCACAAACCAAAGGAAGCGGATCCTTCTTCAACTGCCAGTACCATGACCAAGAGTTGCATGCACACTGCTACAGACTCTCGCAATTTGCTTGGGATAGCAACCCTGCTTGGTATCAAAAGTACCGCTGCTATAGTGTGTAGTGAACCCTCCCGCCCCATTCCCTTGCTAACCACCACCCGGAATTCCTTGGAAGCTAAAGACTCTCGCAACTTCCTCCGTGCTGATTTCACCAAAGACATTGCCTTCCCTGAAGGTCCCTCTGCCATTTTTGTCCGACAATCTGTGTCCTGTGTCCCGTACTCTTGGAGTATTACTATGCACTGGACACCTGGCTACTGTCCTTCCGATGTTCCCATTCCGGAGCCCTCAGGTCCCATTGTCCATGTACCAAGAACTGCAGTACCACCGCTGTCTTTCATGGCACTTGCCAATGTACATCTGGATTGTGGACCTAATTCTCGCCGGAGACACTTCAGGAACAACTCAATGTCTCCCAGACCTATGAATGGTCCTGTTCACCCAGGCTTCTCACCCAGTGGTGGGGGTACTGTAAGGAATCCCAACAAACTATGGGCTTTCAACGCCACCTCTCTCCTAAGGAGGTTTAGGAACAATTCCATGTCCCCCAAATCTGTGATGGATCTTGTTCGTCCGGAGGTCTCACCTGAAGGGGGGGTACTGTAAGGAATCCACTACTGGCTTTGACTTTTGCCTTGCAGACCTGTGCAGTTGCAGGCTTCCTCTGGCAATCTATGGCACAGGTGCTGCCTCTCATTGCAGCTTCTGCCCTGTGCTACTTCATTGGAGGAATTCTCACACACCCTCCTCCTGAGATTGGATCTCCGCCCTTTATATTCTAGGCGTTGGCTCTGAACCAGCGCCGAGCATAACTATTCCTACCTCTATGTTACTGTCTCTGCCACAAACCACCCCAGGCCTCTCTCCTAGCGTTCTTACCTTCCAAGTTCCTGAGTATCCAGAGGCCTGGTCCTGGACGTCTGTGCTGAAGCGTTGTTGCCAGCACTGGCCTGCTGCTATCTCCTTGCAGTGGCCTACCCTGGACGTCTGTGCTGAAGCGTTGATGCCAGCACTGGTAACTGCTGCATTCCCTCCTAGCAGTAGCTACCCTTCCTGTCCTGTGGCCTGCCGCTATTCTCCTGTAGTGGCCTATCCTGGACGTCTGTGCTGAAGCGTTGATGCCAGCACTGGTACTGCTGCATTCCCTCCTAGCAGTGGCTACCCTTCCTTTCCTGCGGCCTGCTGCTATCTCCTTGCAGTGGCCTGCCCTGGACGTCTGTGCTGAAGCGTTGATGCCAGCACTGGCCTGCTGCTATTCTCCTGCAGTGGCCTACCCGGGATGTCTGTGCTGAAGCGTGTTGCCAGCACCGGTACCTGCTGCATTCCCTCCTAGCAGTGGCTACCCTTCCTTTCCTGCGGCTTGCTGCGATCCTCTTGCAGTGACCTGCCTTGGACTTCTGCGCTGAAGCGTTGGTTCTACCGGACGCTGCCCTGCGGTGAACTTCGGCCAGCCTGCTGTCTCCTCCTGCTGAGATCGGCGTCATGGGCCGAGGCCGCTCCTCGCGCAGAAGCCACCCCCGCGCTCACGCTCCTAAGCTGAAGCGGGGAAATCCTGACTACCTGTTGCCGAACTCCTGCTTCCATAACGACGATGCTGCCTTCTCCAATCCTGACCCTGCGATGTACGACTACGAACTGCGCACTCCGGATCAGTCTGCGTGGACTCAGGTCGGTGATTATATAACCCCACCTCAGCCCCGCGGTCCGGTCCCGGTTTGTGGCGAGCATCGGCGTAACACCAGCACAGTGGCAACCGGTCCCGATTGAAGGGGTTAATAACAGCGTAACCAAGGATTTGCCCCAAACTTCGGAATTCATTAGCCCTGGTGACTCTGGAATGAATTCTATCGAATTTTAACGAAATTCCTTGAGGTGGCTGAGAAATCAGATCAGCAACTTGCGATCTGGCCACAGAACCTTTAAACCAAGGCTGCATTTCTTGCGCTTGCAAGCAAAGGACAATTTATTTCGTTCCTTTATCCCAGTAAATGTTGTTTTAAGTGTATTCTGCAGATGTTGTGTGTTTGTCTATTAAGGAAATAAATCACAATTTATTTTGCAACTTGTTCTGTTCAATCGAGTACCCAGAAATATAAATGTGTTGATAAAGTTGGTGTCCATCGTGACAAAGGGGCCTTCCCTAAAGCAGCCACAATCTTGGTATTTGGGACCAAGACTAAATTTGTAAAGCTTCCAGTGACTGAGCTCCAGATCAGAACCAACGCTAACACCACCCTAACACCTGTCACTAGTTTTAAATACCCGGGCTTATGGTTTGACTCCCACTTAACATTCGGGATGCACATTGATACCCTGACATCCAAAACCTATGCCAAACTAGGGGTACTTTACAGGAACAAATCCTCCCTAAGTCTCCTGGTCAGAAAGCGTATTGCACAGCAGATGCTAAAGCCAATTATTGACTATGGAGACATAGTATACGGCTCGGCTCCTCAAACCCACCTTAGCAAACTTGACACCCTCTACAATTCAATTTGTCGTTTTGTTCTCCAATGCAACTACAACACACATCACTGCGAAATGCTCAAAGAACTAGATTGGTCATCACTCGAGTCTAGGCGCAAAGTTCACCTTTCCTGTCTCACCCTCAAATACTTTCTGGGCAAGCTACCCAGCTACCTGAACAAGCTCCTCACCCCTACCACATGCAGCACCTATCACCTGAGATCAGACTCCAAAAGACTGTTCATGGTCCCAAGGTTCAACAAAGTATCCGGGCGCTCCTCCTTCTCTTACCGTGCACCCCAAAACTGGAACAACCTACCAGAGACTCTCACATCCACCCCCAGTTTAAGTTCTTTCAAATCTAAGGCTGTCTCACACTTTAATCTGGTCTGTAACTGTCTCATACGCCCATAATATATATTATCTCTAACTGTGTCCTGTATATAATGTATACCCTGTTCATTTATGTAACAGTATTTGTAACTATGTATTATTTGTCATATTAACTATGCCCAGGACATACTTGAAAACGAGAGGTAACTCTCAATGTATTACTTCCTGGTAACACATTTTATAAATAAATAAAATAAATTATCACACAGCACTTCCACTGCAGCAAGGGATTCTGGGGAATGACATGCAAATGAGCACACAGTGCCACCTTTTGCTTCAAAACCATTGTGCTCATTTGCATGTAATTCCCCAGAATCCCTTGCAGCAGTGGAAGTGCTGTGTGCTGGGTGATAATGGTGAAAGACAGGGTTGCAGACCTGCCTAAGACATGCAGATGAGCGCACAGTAATATTTCCATTTGCTATATGCTTTACTGTGGAGGGTTTTTGTCACTTTTTTTACCCACCATAACTTAAGTATAAATATATATATCATTTTTTTTTTTAAATGTAATTGCACAAAGTCTCCGGGCCGCCTTGATTGGAAGGTGGTGACCCGGCCCCATGATTCGGGGGAGGGGTGATGCTTTTAATAAGGTATTTATTCTGCCTCCTATCCCCACCCTGGTCCTTATCCTGCCCCGTTAGGCAGAGTTCAGGGTGGAAACTACAGCCGCGCGCTTCCATGCGCGCCTCCGCCGTGAGCTTCCATGCGCGCCTCCGCCGTGAGCTTCCATGCGCGCCTCCGCCGCGAGCTTCCATGCGCGCCTCCGCCGCGAGCTTCCATGCGCGCCTCCGCCGCGAGCTTCCATGCGCGCCCCCGCCGTGAGCTTCCATGCGCGCCTCCGCCGCGAGCTTCCATGCGCGCCTCCGCCGCGAGCTTCCATGCGCGCCTCCGCCGCGAGCTTCCATGCGCGCCTCCGCCGCGAGCTTCCATGCGCGCCTCCGCCGTGAGCTTCCATGCGCGCCTCCGCCGCGAGCTTCCATGCGCGCCTCCGCCGCGAGCTTCCATGCGCGCCTCCGCCGTGAGCTTCCATGCGCGCCTCCGCCGCGAGCTTCCATGCGCGCCTCTGCCGTGAGCTTCCATGCGCGCCTCCGCCGCGAGCTTCCATGCGCGCCTCCGCCGCGAGCTTCCATGCGCGCCTCCGCCGCGAGCTTCCATGCGCGCCTCCGCCGTGAGCTTCCATGCGCGCCTCCGCCGCGAGCTTCCATGCGCGCCTCCGCCGCGAGCTTCCATGCGTGCCTCCGCCGCGAGCTTCCATGCGCACCTCCGCCGCGAGCTTCCATGCGCGCCTCCGCCGCGAGCTTCCATGCGCGCCTCCGCCGCGAGCTTCCATGCGCGCCTCCGCCGCGAGCTTCCATGCGCGCCTGCGCCGCGAGCTTCCATGCGCGCCTCCGCCGCGAGCTTCCATGCGCGCCTCCGCCGCGAGCTTCCATGCGCGCCTCCGCCGCGAGCTTCCATGCGCGCCTCCGCGATCTGTGCCTTAGCTGCAGGAGTTGGGTCGCGGCGTTTGGAGGCGTGGCAGAGGCGTGGCGGACCTGCCACGGGGCTGGTTCGCTGAACCAGCTCATGTGAAGCGACTGCAGCCAAAAAAATCAAATTCAGTTGTGGCGGCAAAATGTAGCAGCGTCAACGCTGTGCTGCGCCAACGCTGTGCTGCGCCAACGCTGTGCTGCGCCAACGCTGTGCTGCGCCAACGCTGTGCTGCGGCGCCGGGTGTAGTTTTCAGTTTGAAAACTCCCACGAACAAACCGAAATTGTGACGAATGTGTAGTATTCACCCAGAACTCAGCCTGAGGCTGCGGTCCCAGTGATCACTGTGACGCGCGCCCGGCGGGGGGGGGTGGGCGGCGCACACCGCGTAGTATTCACCCAGAACTCAGCCTGAGGCTGCGGTCCTAGTGATCAGTTACGCGCGCCCGGCAGGGGGGGGTGGGGGGGCGGCGCACACACGGCGTAGTATTCACCCAGAACTCAGCCTGAGGCTGCGGTCCCAGTGATCACTGTGACGCGCGCCCACCGGGGGGGGGGCGGCACGTGCACAGCGCTACCCGCGATCTTTAGGGAGGGAGATTGCGACGCAAGGGGGCGTGGTCATGACCGCACGCGGCTGGTTCGCCCTCATTGGGTGAGCCGGCGGGGGCGGTGCTTACACGCACAGCGCGGCGGCAGCTTCAGCGGGAAGGGGAGTACTGGGCCCAGCCCCACTGAGGGGCGGTGTTTACACGCACAGCGCGGCTGCACCTCCAGCGGGAAGGGGAGTACTGGGCCCAGCCCCACTGAGGGGCGGTGCTTACACGCACAGCGCGGCGGCACCTCCAGCGGGAAGGGGAGTACTGGGCCCAGCCCCACTGAGGGGCGGTGTTTACACGCACAGCGCGGCGGCACCTCCAGCGGGAAGGGGAGTACTGGGCCCAGCCCCACTGAGGGGCGGTGCTTACACGCACAGCGCGGCGGCACCTCCAGCGGGAAGGGGAGTACTGGGCCCAGCCCCACTGAGGGGCGGTGCTTACACGCACAGCGCGGCGGCACCTCCAGCGGGAAGGGGAGTACTGGGCCCAGCCCCACTGAGGGGCGGTGCTTACACGCACAGCGCGGCAGCTTCAGCGGGAAGGGGAGTACTGGGCCCAGCCCCACTGAGGGGCGGCGCTTACACGCACAGCGCGGCGGCAGCTTCAGCGGGAAGGGGAGTACTGGGCCCAGCCCCACTGAGGGGCGGTGCTTACACGCACAGCGCGGCGGCAGCTTCAGCGGGAAGGGGAGTACTGGGCCCAGCCCCACTGAGGGGCGGTGCTTACACGCACAGCGCGGCGGCACCTCCAGCGGGAAGGGGAGTACTGGGCCCAGCCCCACTGAGGGGCGGTGCTTACACGCACAGCGCGGCGGCACCTCCAGCGGGAAGGGGAGTACTGGGCCCAGCCCCACTGAGGGGCGGTGCTTACACGCACAGCGCGGCGGCAGCTTCAGCGGGGAGGGGAGTACTGGGCCCAGCCCCACTGAGGGGCGGTGCTTACACGCACAGCGCGGCGGCACCTCCAGCGGGAAGGGGAGTACTGGGCCCAGCCCCACTGAGGGGCGGTGCTTACACGCACAGCGCGGCGGCAGCTTCAGCGGGAAGGGGAGTACTGGGCCCAGCCCCACTGAGGGGCGGTGCTTACACGCACAGCGCGGCGGCAGCTTCAGCGGGGAGGGGAGTACTGGGCCCAGCCCCACTGAGGGGCGGTGCTTACACGCACAGCGCGGCGGCAGCTTCAGCGAGAAGGGGAGTACTGGGCCCAGCCCCACTGAGGGGCGGTGCTTACACGCACAGCGCGGCGGCAGCTTCAGCGGGAAGGGGAGTACTGGGCCCAGCCCCACTGAGGGGCGGTGCTTACACGCACAGCGCGGCGGCAGCTTCAGCGGGAAGGGGAGTACTGGGCCCAGCCCCACTGAGGGGCGGTGCTTACACGCACAGCGCGGCGGCACCTCCAGCGGGAAGGGGAGTACTGGGCCCAGCCCCACTGAGGGGCGGTGCTTACACGCACAGCGCGGCTGCACCTTCAGCGGGAAGGGGAGTACTGGGCCCAGCCCCACTGAGGGGCGGTGCTTACACGCACAGCGCGGCGGCAGCTTCAGTGGGAAGGGGAGTACTGGGCGCAGCCCCACTGAGGGGCGGTGCTTACACGCACAGCGCGGCTGCACCTTCAGCGGGAAGGGGAGTACTGGGCCCAGCCCCACTGAGGGGCGGTGCTTACACGCACAGCGCGGCAGCTTCAGCGGGAAGGGGAGTACTGGGCCCAGCCCCACTGAGGGGCGGTGCTTACACGCACAGCGCGGCTGCACCTTCAGCGGGAAGGGGAGTACTGGGCCCAGCCCCACTGAGGGGCGGTGCTTACACGCACAGCGCGGCAGCTTCAGCGGGAAGGGGAGTACTGGGCCCAGCCCCACTGAGGGGCGGCGCTTACACGCACAGCGCGGCGGCAGCTTCAGTGGGAAGGGGAGTACTGGGCGCAGCCCCACTGAGGGGCGGTGCTTACACGCACAGCGCGGCTGCACCTTCAGCGGGAAGGGGAGTACTGGGCCCAGCCCCACTGAGGGGCGGTGCTTACACGCACAGCGCGGCAGCTTCAGCGGGAAGGGGAGTACTGGGCCCAGCCCCACTGAGGGGCGGCGCTTACACGCACAGCGCGGCGGCAGCTTCAGCGGGAAGGGGAGTACTGGGCCCAGCCCCACTGAGGGGCGGTGCTTACACGCACAGCGCGGCGGCAGCTTCAGCGGGAAGGGGAGTACTGGGCCCAGCCCCACTGAGGGGCGGTGCTTACACGCACAGCGCGGCGGCAGCTTCAGCGGGAAGGGGAGTACTGGGCCCAGCCCCACTGAGGGGCGGTGCTTACACGCACAGCGCGGCTGCACCTTCAGCGGGAAGGGGAGTACTGGGCCCAGCCCCACTGAGGGGCGGTGCTTACACGCACGGCGCGGCGGCACCTCCAGCGGGAAGGGGAGTACTGGGCCCAGCCCCACTGAGGGGCTGTGCTTACACGCACAGCGCACGCCGAGGTGTGCGCTGTAGCAGTGACTGGGACCGCAGCCCTTGGCTGAGTCCATGCTCCCTGCTTGCTCGCTGAGGCGCAGGGAAAGCGGTTGCTTACCGCACGCGCCGTCAGCGGGCCGTCAGGGGGCAGGCGCGTCACTGGCCGGGGGCGGGCCAGTGACGTCACGGAACTGGTTCGCCCTCATTGGGCGAACCGCTCACGTGACCGGCCTGTCGCGCCGGCAAGCGGGGGAATTTTAAATTCCCCTAAGACCTGCGCTTCCGCGCGCTTGCGGAAGCGCAGGTGAGCCCCTACTAAAGCCGCTCTAATTGCAGCTGTAGGGGCTCAGCGCATTAGCGCGCTTCCGCCAGCAAGCAAGTAACATGGCCGAGGCCTTAGAGAGCGGGTAAGGCAGCGATCACTGCGACTCCTCACTAGCCCTGGTCCTTAACCTAAGTAAGCCCCAGCAGTGCCTGCTCACTGAGATCACTCTCTGCTGCCATCACTGGCACAGCACATGCATGGGGTGTAGCAACATGGCGACCACACGCACCCCAAGCCTTTCCACGCGGAGTAGTAAGATGTCGGACCTCCTGCATCGCCGCAGCGCCCCCTGGTGTGCGGGAGGCGCGCCGGTCCTCTGCTCGCGGGGCGGGCCCGGTCTCCATGGTAACGCCGGAGGATGCTCGGCGCTGTGCAGGGAGAGGACATGGAGCTGGGGAGCGGGGGGATGGAGGCCCCGGGGAGCCCGCCCGGGGGTGTAGGGGGGAGCCCGGGGAGCCGGCGGCCCTGGGACATCTTCTCAGCATGGCTGCAGTGTGTCTGCGTGGTGACGTTCGACCTGGAGCTGGGGCAGGCTATGGAGGTGAGAGGGGGGACAGGCTATGGAGGTGAGAGGGGGGGACAGGCTATGGAGGTGAGAGGGGGGGCAGGCTATGGAGGTGAGGGGGGGGGACAGGCTATGGAGGTGAGGGGGGGACAGGCTATGGAGGTGAGAGGGGGGGACAGGCTATGGAGGTGAGGGGGGGACAGGCTATGGAGGTGAGAGGGGGGACAGGCCATGGAGGTGAGAAGGGGGACAGGCTATGGAGGTGAGAGGGGGGGACAGGCTATGGAGGTGAGAGGGGGGAGAGGCTATGGAGGTGAGAGGGGGGACAGGCTATGGAGGTGAGAGGGGGGGACAGGCTATAGAGGTGAGAGGGGGGGACAGGCTATGGAGGTGAGAGGAGGGGACAGGCTATGGAGGTGAGAGGGGGGGCAGGCTATGGAGGTGAGAGGGGGGACAGGCTATGGAGGTGAGAGGGGGGGACAGGCTATGGAGGTGAGGGGGGGACAGGCTATGGAGGTGAGGGGGGACAGACTATGGAGGTGAGAGGGGGGGACAGGCTATGGAGGTGAGGGGGGGACAGGCTATGGAGGTGAGAGGGGGGACAGGCTATGGAGGTGAGAGGGGGGGACAGGCTATGGAGGTGAGGGGGGACAGGCTATGGAGGTGAGAGGGGGGACAGGCTATAGAGGTGAGAGGGGGGGACAGGCTATGGAGGTGAGAGGGGGGGACAGGCTATAGAGGTGAGAGGGGGGGACAGGCTATGGAGGTGAGAGGCGGGGACAGGCTATGGAGGTGAGGGGGGGACAGGCTATGGAGGTGAGAGGGGGGGACAGGCTATGGAGGTGAGGGGGGACAGGCTATGGAGGAGAGGGGGGACAGGCCATGGAGGTGAGAAGGGGGACAGGCTATGGAGGTGAGAGGGGGGGACAGGCTATGGAGGTGAGAGGGGGGGACAGGCTATGAAGGTGAGGGGGGGAGAGGCTATGGAGGTGAGAGGGGGGACAGGCTATGGAGGTGAGAGGGGGGGACAGGCTATAGAGGTGAGAGGGGGGGACAGGCTATGGAGGTGAGAGGGGGGGCAGGCTATGGAGGTGAGAGGAGGGGACAGGCTATGGAGGTGAGGGGGGGACAGGCTATGGAGGTGAGGGGGGGACAGACTATGGAGGTGAGAGGGGGGGACAGGCTATGGAGGTGAGGGGGGACAGGCTATGGAGGTGAGAGGGGGGGACAGGCTATGGAGGTGAGAGGGGGGGACAGGCTATGGAGGTGAGGGGGGGACAGGCTATGGAGGTGAGGGGGGGACAGGCTATGGAGGTGGGAGGGGGGACAGGCTATGGAGGTGAGAGGGGGGGCCAGGCTATGGAGGTGAGAGGGGGGGCCAGGCTATGGAGGTGAGAGGGGGGGCCAGGCTATGGAGGTGAGAGGGGGGGCCAGGCTATGGAGGTGAGAGGGGGGACAGGCTATGGAGGTGGGAGGGGGACAGGCTATGGAGGTGAGAGGGGGAGAGGCTATGGAGGTGAGAGGGGGGGACAGGCTATGGAGGTGAGAGGGGGGGACAGGCTATGGAGGCGCCGACACGTCCCGATCCAGGCACCGACACGCCCCGATCCAGACAATGCCACGCCCCGATCCAGGCAATGCCACGCCCCGATCCAGGCACCGACACGCCCCGATCCAGGCACCGACACGCCCCGATCCAGACACCGACACGCCCCGATCCAGTCACCGACACGCCCCGATCCAGGCACAGACACGCCCCGATCCAGGCACAGACACGCCCTGATCCAGGCCACGCCCTGATCCAGGCAATGACGCCCCGATCCAGGCACCGACACGCCCCGATCCAGGCACCGACACGCCCCGATCCAGGCACCGACACGCCCCGATCCAGGCACCGACACGCCCCTATCCAGGCACCGACACGCCCCGATCCAGGTACCGCCACGCCCTGATCCAGGCAATGACGCCCCGATCCAGGCACCGACACGCCCCGATCCAGGCACCGACACGCCCCTATCCAGGCACCGACACGCCCCTATCCAGGCACCGACACGCCCGATCCAGGCACCGACACGCCCCGATCCAGGCACCGACACGCCCCGATCCAGGCAATGCCACGACCCGATCCAGGCACGACACGCCCCGATCCAGGCAATGCCACGCCCCGATCCAGGCAATGCCACGCCCCGATCCAGGCACTGACACGCCCCGATCCAGGCACTGACACGCCCCGATCCAGGCAATGACGCCCCGATCCAGGCACCGACACGCCCCGATTCAGGCACCGACACGCCCCGATTCAGGCACCGACACGCCCCGATTCAGGCACTGACGCCCCGATCCAGGCAATACCACGCCCCGATCCAGGCAATGCCACGCCCCGATCCAGGCACCGACACGCCCCGATCCAGGCAACGACACGCCCCGATCCAGGCACCGACACGCCCCGATCCAGGCACTGACACGCCCCGATCCAGGCACGACACGCCCTGATCCAGGCACGACACGCCCCGATCCAGGCACCGACACGCTCCGATCCAGGCACCGCCACGCCCCGATCCAGGCACAGACACGCCCCGATCCAGGCACTGACACGCCCTGATCCAGGCACCGCCATGCCCTGATCCAGGCAATGCCACGCCCTGATCCAGGCAATGCCACGCCCCGATCCAGGCACCGACACGCCCCGATCCAGGCACCGACACGCCCCGATCCAGGCACCGACACGCCCCGATCCAGGCACCGACACACCCCGATCCAGGCACCGCCACGCCCGATCCAGGCACCGACACGCCCCGATCCAGGCACTGACACGCCCCGATCCAGGCACCGCCACGCCCCTATCCAGGCACCGCCACGCCCCTATCCAGGCACCGACAAACCCCGATCCAGGCACCGCCACGCCCCTATCCAGGCACCGCCACGCCCCTATCCAGGCACCACCACGCCCCTATCCAGGCACCGCCACGCCCCGATCCAGGCAATGACGCCCCGATCCAGGCACCGAGACGCCCCGATCCAGACAATGCAACGCCCCGATCCAGGCAATGCCACGCCCCGATCCAGGCACCGACACGCCCCGATCCAGGCACTGACGCCCCGATCCAGGCACCGACACGCCCCTATCCAGGCACCGCCACGCCCCGATCCAGGCACCGACACGCCCCGATCCAGGCACCGCCACGCCCCGATCCAGGCACCGACACACCCCGATCCAGGCACCGACACGCCCCGATCCAGGCATAGACACGCCCCGATCCAGGCACCGACACGCCCCGATCCAGACAATGCAACGCCCCGATCCAGGCAATGCCACGCCCCGATCCAGGCAATGACGCCCCGATCCAGGCACCGACACGCCCCGATCCAGACAATGCAACGCCCCAATCCAGGCAATGCCACGCCCCGATCCAGGCACCGACACGCCCCGATCCAGGCAATGACGCCCCGATCCAGGCACCGACATGCCCCAATCCAGACACCGACACGCCCCGATCCAGGCACTGAGACGCCCCGATCCAGACACCGACACGCCCCGATCCAGACAATGCAACGCCCCGATCCAGGCAATGCCACGCCCCGATCCAGGCACCGACACGCCCCGATCCAGGCACTGACGCCCCGATCCAGGCACCGACACGCCCCTATCCAGGCACCGCCACGCCCCGATCCAGGCACCGCCACGCCCCGATCCAGGCACCGCCACGCCCCGATCCAGGCACCGACACACCCCGATCCAGGCACCGACACGCCCCGATCCAGGCATAGACACGCCCCGATCCAGGCACCGACACGCCCCGATCCAGACAATGCAACGCCCCGATCCAGGCAATGCCACGCCCCGATCCAGGCAATGACGCCCCGATCCAGGCACCGACACGCCCCGATCCAGACAATGCAACGCCCCAATCCAGGCAATGCCACGCCCCGATCCAGGCACCGACACGCCCCGATCCAGGCAATGACGCCCCGATCCAGGCACCGACATGCCCCAATCCAGACACCGACACGCCCCGATCCAGGCACTGAGACGCCCCGATCCAGACACCGACACGCCCCGATCCAGGCACAGACACGCCCCGATCCAGGCAATGACGCCCCGATCCAGGCACCGACACGCCCCGATCCAGGCACGACACGCCCCGATCCAGGCACGACACACCCCGATCCAGGCACCGCCACGACCCGATCCAGGCACCGACACGCCCCGATCCAGGCACCGCCACGCCCCGATCCAGGCACCGCCACGCCCCGATCCAGGCACGACACGCCCCGATCCAGGCACTGACGTGCCCCGATCCAGGCACTGACGTGCCCCGATCCAGGCAATGACACGCCCCGATCCAGGCAATGACACGCCCCGATCCAGGCAATGACACGCCCCGATCCAGGCACAGACACGCCCGATCCAAGCACCGACACGCCCAGATCCAGGCACCGACCTGCCCCGATCCAGGCACCGACACGCCCCGATCCAGCCACCAGGCACCAGGCACCGACACGCCCAGATCCAGCCACCAACATGCCCCGATCCAGGCACCGACACGCCCCGATCCAGGCACCGACACGCCTCGATCCAGGCACCGACACGCCCCGATCCAGGCACCGACATGCCCCGATCCAGGCACCAGGCACCGACACGCCCCGATCCAGGCACCGACACGCCCCGATCCAGGCACCGACACGCCCCGATCCAGGCAATGACACGCCCCGATCCAGGCACCGACACGCCCCGATCCAGGCAATGACACGCCCCGATCCAGGCACCGACACGCCCCGATCCAGGCACCGACACGCCCCGATCCAGGCACCGACACGCACCGATCCAGGCACCGACACGCCCCGATCCAGGCAATGACACGCCCGATCCAGGCACCGACACGCCCCGATCCAGGCACCGCCACGCCCCGATCCAGGCACCGCCACGCCCCGATCCAGGCACCGCCACGCCCCGATCCAGGCAATGACACGCCCCTATCCAGGCACCGCCACGCCCCGATCCAGGCACCGCCACGCCCCGATCCAGGCACCGCCACGCCCCGATCCAGGCAATGACACGCCCCGATCCAGGCACTGACACGCCCCGATCCAGGCACTGACACGCCCCGATCCAGGCATCGACACGCCCCGATCCATTGGGAGGGGAGAGAGGACATGGATGCTTATTGGGTGTCTGTCTGGGAAGGGAACATGTTCTCTTACTTCTCTTAATCTCGGTTTCCTACAGCTCGTGTATCCCCAGGATATCAGGATCACAGAGAAAGAGGTAACATGCAGTACCCAAAACCAGGGACACCCCCACCCCAAAACCAGGAGCACCCACACCCCAAAACCAGGAGCACCCACACCCCAAAACCAGGGACACCCACACCTCAAAACCAGGGGCACCCACACCCCAAAACTAGGGACACCCTCACCCCAAAACCAGGACCCTCACCGGTGGCCTAAACCGAGATCGCAGCTTCATGAGCCACTACCCTGACACGAGAACTCTCTTCCCATGAGTGCTAAAGGCCATGGCTATACATACTGCGCTATATGCATGCACACCCAGCTGTCTCTTACACATACAAATAAACAATGTAATTCCATCCCTATATACAAATAAGGACCACATAGTATCTACACACATTAACAGTAATGCAACACCCTCTTACATTTCTACACCTACCCACACCATTGTTATACACTTCCTCTCCACACACACACACCTTTTGTTATGTGCTTTATACACTGTGGGCACTTTATTAATTTAGATTTACACACGTACACGGACACACGCACGCACGCACATACACGCATACGCACTGTGGCAAACGGCTCCCTTTATGTAGCGCTGCCGTTTGCCCAGACTCTTCGTGACACAGTCTTTTAGGGTTTGGTTTGTATAAAAGGGGGACAAACACACGTATATACACACAAGGGACACTCAGCCCTCAACCGTCAGCGGATTATTTTTCCAATAGTGACACTAAACATTTTAAACACCGTCACTTTAAGAAACAAAATAAATCATAAAAGGAAACCTCTACTCCTGTCAGGAGTCTAACTTACATGCATAGCCCTATCTGCAATATTGGCGGGCTAAGCCAGTTACCAACTTTAAATAACACATGGAGATTACATTGAGTCCTTGTGACGGTAGGGCTAGCTGGCATCACAAAACTGGGATGAAGCCCAGCTAGCTACCCCTAAATCTATTTAACTTGGCCACCTTTGTAAGGCTTGTTTTAGCCAAATGTATTTAATATCTGGGGAAAAACAGGGAATGTGTAAATGTATTTCCAGGTCTGTAAGAATGTAAGCCCCATCACTTTATTCCCTGTTAATGCAATCCCCCAGTCTAGTTGAGCAAGCAATATGAGGTAAAGTGTTTTGTGATCTATGTGTAAGCCCCGTGATGTGATTTGCATGGGTTCACTTGTATGTATTGTTTGTCTGTGATTTAATCAGCCGAGGTTCCTGCAAAGAATGTTGATTGAAACAAAGGCTGGGAGTGTGGAGGTGTTACAGACATTTGGTGAGTGAGAAAGAGTGAACAATCAGGGATGGGGATGGGCTCTTAGCACGCCCCCTGGCTGTTGTGGTACCAATGTAATCCATGCTCTGATTGTCCAGCAGCCCCCTCCCATGTAACGGATTGCCACAGAGGGCTATATAAGGGGTGCTGCTGATCAGAGAATTCAGATCTACCTTCAGAGAGCATCTGAGAGCAAAAGAGGCTAACAGACTGAGAGACACTCTGGGAAGGAGTGTGGAGATTCCCTCAGAGGACCATTTCAGAGACTGAGAGACATTTCAGAGCATCTGAGAGACATTCTGGGAAGGAGTTTGATCTTTTACAGTGACCAGCTGGAGAGATATCTCACAGGGGCTGCTGCGAGATCAGCACTCTGATATCCTGGACAAGAAGCGGACAGGTCAAGCCTTCGGCTAAGGCCCCGCTGCACGGGCCGGTGCGCCCGCACTGCGTCCAGGCGGCGCGTGTACAGCACTTCACTGCTATCTGCTATCTTTAGGGAGCCGGTTTTAGGCGCGGCCAAACGGGTCGGGTGGGCCCATGACGGGGAGCGCGGACATAAGTTTTATATAGATAGATCTTATGCTTTTACCCCTACGAGTCTGCCCAGCTTAATAGTTTAATAGTTCAGCAGACAATATACAGCTTTATCAGACATTCACACAAACAGAACAGCAGTGTTTACCAGCAGTTACACACATAGTTACACACACAGTTACACACACAGTTACACACACAGTTACCCTCCGTCCTTCCCCTCTGTGGGTTTGCGCTCTGACTGTGCCACGCTGCCTCATTTCACCTCACTATGGGCCATAGTGATTACTTTGCTCTTGTATTGCTGCTTTGTAAGAAAACCTGGAGGGCTGTTGTGGTTTCAGTGAGACCGTGTGTGTGTGCTGTGTGTGCTGTGTGAGCCCGTGTGTGCTGTGTGAGCCCGTGTGTGCTGTGTGAGGCTGTGTGTGCCCGTGTGTGCTGTGTGAGCCCGTGTGTGCTGTGTGTGCCCGTGTGTGCTGTGTGTGCTGTGTGCTGTGAGCCCGTGTGTGCTGTGTGAGCCCGTGTGTGCTGTGTGTGCCCGTGTGTGCTGTGTGTGCTGTGTGCTGTGAGCCCGTGTGTGCTGTGTGAGCCCGTGTTTGCTGTGTGAGCCCGTGTGTGCTGTGTGAGCCCGTGTGTGCTGTGTGCTGTGAGCCCCTGTGTCCACCCCCCCTGCCGGCGATCTATCCTCCTCATTGGCTCATTCACCACGTGACGCGTCAGCGCTTCTGATCACCAGAAGCTTGTAGCTTCGGCAGGCTGACGCGTCTACCCCGAACTGGATACCGGGGAGCAGCAGTTTTCCTCTCAGCCTCCAGGCTCTAAGAGAGCGAGTGAAAAGCAGCCCTCTCTGCTCTAAATACCTGTTCTAGTAATGAGGAGAGCAGGTGAGTGAAAGCCAGCACCATTGTAAAGTCTGGTATGGATTTCCTATCCCCCAGCTCTAGTGACTGTGAATCTGTGGAGCGGATCTCATCCCCACTATGGCTGCACTTTCTGTTATAAATCTGACAGAAAGCTGCCCGCTATCCTGGGACTGTGTCACATATCCTCCCCCCCAGCTTACACCTGGGGCTAGCGACCATGGATATACAGTGTACAGAAGTGTCCCCTCTAAATACTTGAGTTAATTCCCACACATTAAGCGTTCACTGGAAACTAATATGAACCTTTTCCTACGAGTTCCATGTGACTATGTGCAGCAATTACTGGCACCGTGTTACTATTCTTGACGAACCTATTTTGTTGTATTTCAATAAGGAACCATTTTTCTTAGTAACATCAACTTCCTATACCCCAGGATATGCTAAACCTTATCTGTATATATATATATATATATATTTTCATGAAACCGGACAGTTTCTATCACCTCCCTGCGGTTTTCCTACTCTAAATCAGCGGTGCGCAAACTTCCTGCACCTGCGCCCCCCTTGCCGCCTGCCTCCAAGGCTGCGCCCCCCCTCGCCTCTAATGATGCATCAAATGATGCTGCGGGGTCATGTGACGTCACGTGTCCCGCGGCATCATTTGATGTCACCTCTCCATGGTAACGGGCGGCATTTGATGCCGCGTTGCCATGGAGACGCGCGGACAAGAAGCCAGTAAGTAAATTTACAGAGGCCTCACGCTCTTAGCGCGGGGCCCGCGCCCCCCCATAAAGTCTCGGGGGCGCGCTTCCCAGTTTGCGCACCGCTGCTCTAGAATATGAAAAATATTATATAAAATGGGGCATTCACTTTTTACATTACCTAGTACTCTTGTTTAAGGGCTGTCACACTATATACCAACTTGTAGTCTTACCTACATTTTCACTAAATACACCCTTGCCATATTCGTGTACTGCTCATCCTAGAGGCATAATACCACTTAACTGTACTGGTTTATTTGTAAGGTTAAGTGTCTGTGACATATTCCGCACGTGTAACCTAATCGGTTAGTTCCTACACATTTTCTTCCCTTGACTTCCGGTCAGAATCACTCTACTCTTTCCTAAATCTGTCTCCGTGTCTCCCCTCCTGAAATCCCTCTCCTGGCTTCCGATCAAATCCCGCATCTCACACTCCATTCTTCTCCTCACTTTTAAAGCTTTACACTCTTCTGCCCCTCCTTACATCTCATCCCTAATTTCTCGTTATGCACCATCCAGACTCTTGCGTTCTTCTCAAGGATGTCTTCTTTCTACCCCCTTTGTATCTAAAGCCCTCTCCCGCCTTAAACCTTTCTCACTGACTGCCCCACACCTCTGGAATGCCCTTCCCCTCAGTACCCGACTAGCACCCTCTCTATCCACCTTTAAAACCCACCTTAAGACACACTTGCTTAAAGAAGCATACGAATAGCACTGTGAATATTCTGAACACACGATACATAAAGCTTGGCCCCCTGCAGACGCACTTACCAGAACTCCCTCCTACTGTCTCTGTACGTTCTCCCTACCTACCAATTAGACTGTAAGCTCCTCTGGGCAGGGACTCCTCTTCCTTATTGTTACTTTTATGTCTGAAGCACTTATTCCCATGATCTGTTATTTATATTATCTGTTATTTATTTGATTACCACGTGTATTACTGCTGTGAAGCGCTGTGTACATTAATGGCGCTATATAAATAAAGACATACAATACAATACAATTACATCCTCAGACTTCATTTCCACGCCCGCTGCATCCTGCACACGACTGGACTGTTTCTTCAGCCGCTGACGAGACGCCCGGACTGGATTCTCCTTGGCTCCACACTGTGGTCCAGAGTGGCGAGATCTGGAACTATTCAAGCGCAGCATTGCCCTTCGTCGCCTCTGCTTTCCAATCTTTGAACCTTCTAGGCTCTTCTTACTGGAATGTCTACTCAAGAAAATTTCCACTCATCAGAAATGTTTGATTTCCCTTTTGGGGCAATTACCAGGCCTTTGGGTTTTGGAGACCGAATTGCTTCTGTATAAACGCAGTCAATATTAATAACGTTATCAGTAGCTGCCACCCACTTGGCTAAACCATCTTCTGTGGTGGCCTGGGTGTCTTCACGGGGCTTTAGTTTCTGCAGGATACAGACGCTTGGGCTGGGCCAATGCCTTTTCCTGTAATGGAGACACCTGTGTATTACTTTTCCGCATAGCTTCCTCTTGTCTTAACTCTACCACCATCTTTTCTATGTACTGCTTCTGTGACCCAAGTGTCTGTCTTAGGTTGGTAACCCTTTTCTCCAACTTCATCTGAGGAACCTCCTGCTGGGCAGCAGTAGAGGCTAACGTAGGGTCCCGCTCAGTCTTCAGAGCCTCGAGTTCCTCGCCCAGGTCACACTTTTGTTTCTCTGCCATCTTGCGGCCAGTACGCTCAGATTCCAGGTCCTTCCTCAGGTCTTGAAGCTGCACCAGCCGGTGCTCCTCCCGGATCTTGTCCAGCTCCAGCTGCAGCCGGACCCTCTCATCGTCGTGTGGTCCAGCAGCTTGCGGGTATCGGCCATCTCTGTTTCATAGCGCAATGTCAGGCAATCCACCTGACGGACGGACACCTCCTCCCTCTCGGCGAGCTGTATCTTGCGCTCAGTAATCTGCGTTTGCAGCTCTTCAGTTTGGTCCTGCCAGTCCCCTCTCAGGGCCTTCACCTCTTCCCGGTGCTTGCTGAGTTTTCGTCGGCGCCTCCTTCATATTTTGGAGCTCTGCAGATTTTGTCGCTAGGAACGTTGCTGCTTCTGCTTTCCAGGCCTCTTTCTCCTGGACGTACTCACTTTTGGGGATGTAGCAGCCTCTCTGTTTCTCCAGCTCCAGCTGCAGTCTCTGGACCTTTTCCCGCTCCCTCTCATACAGAGTCACCTGGCATCTAAGCTCCGCCTCCTGCGATGCTCTGGTGACACGCAGCGTGGCCTTCAGCTCCTCATACTGCTTTGTGGGGACACACTGGGTACTCAGCCGTTCCTGCAGAACTTTTACTTTGTTAGCAGCCCGGATACTTCCTTCTTGCAGGACCCGCTGCTTCTCCTTGGCCTGGTCAGACAAATCTGAATTTTCCTCTTTCAGACTTGCATTCTCTCTCTTAACAGTCTCTAAATCACTCAGGGTATTCTCATGGGTTTCCTTCAACATACCCAGCTCTGTGTTCAGACCGTGGCCCTCCTGGCGTGAGTGTTCCACCTCTGTGCTGAGACCGTGGCCCTCCTGGCGTGAGTGTTCCACCTCTGTGCTGAGACCGTGGCCCTCCTGGCGTGAGTGTTCCACCTCTGTGCTGAGACCGTGGCCCTCCTGGCGTGAGTGTTCTACCTCTGTGCTGAGACCGTGGCCCTCCTGGCGTGAGTGTTCCACCTCTGTGCTGAGAAAGTGGCCCTCCTGGCGTGAGTGTTCCACCTCTGTGCTGAGACCGTGGCCCTCCTGGCGTGAGTGTTCCACCTCTGTGCTGAGACCGTGGCCCTCCTGGCGTGAGTGTTCCACCTCTGTGCTGAGACCGTGGCCCTCCTGGCGTGAGTGTTCTACCTCTGTGCTGAGACCGTGGCCCTCCTGACGTGAGTGTTCCACCTCTGTGCTGAGAAAGTGGCCCTCCTGGCGTGAGTGTTCCACCTCTGTGCTGAGACCGTGGCCCTCCTGGCGTGAGTGTTCCACCTCTGTGCTGAGACCGTGGCCCTCCTGGCGTGAGTGTTTCACCTCTGTGCTGAGACCGTGGCCCTCCTGGCGTGAGTGTTCCACCTCTGTGCTGAGACCGTGGCCCTCCTGGCGTGAGTGTTCTACCTCTGTGCTGAGACCGTGGCCCTCCTGGCGTGAGTGTTCTACCTCTGTGCTGAGACCGTGGCCCTCCTGGCGTGAGTGTTCCACCTCTGTGCTGAGACCGTGGCCCTCCTGGCGTGAGTGTTCCACCTCTGTGCTGAGACCGTGGCCCTCCTGGCGTGAGTGTTCTACCTCTGTGCTGAGAACGTGAACGTCTTGATTTCTGTTTTAGGTTAGCAATCAGTTTGTCAGACTTGTTCTGCTTTTCCTCCATGGTAGCAATTGCGTTGTTGGCCTTTTCCAGACTAGTCGTCACCTCCTCCAACTCACTCCATAACAGACACTCTGTTTTCTTCAAAGCGTAATACTCATGTAAAGCTGGGAGTATATTCTTCTGTAAAGCGGCGTTAGCCTCCTGCAACTGGGTGCTAATCTCTCGCTCCTTATCCAATCTTTCCTGCAGGACATCACAATCATGGCGGGCAGTTTGGAGTGCAGAAATGAAGGCCTCTTTATCCTGGATCAAGGATTCAGCTTCCCTTTGCTCCTCCTTTTCCCTTTCCCGCTGTTCCCGTGACGATTCCGCCCGTCACTCCGGTCTGCAGCACATCTCGGCGCCTTTCTGACGCACGTTGTCCTGACATCGCAGGCTCAAGTGGTTCGGTCACTTCCTCTGTGACTGGAGAAATACTTTTCTTTTTCTTCTTCTTTCTCTTTGCTTTATTAGCGCCAGAGGCGTCAGTATTACTGGGCACACCCTCACTGGTACCAGCTTACACGTCGGCCATTTAAAAACCCCGGCAGGGACAACTTGACACTCAGCACTTTACTTATGGCGTTAGCTTTACACAGCACAGCAACCTTTTCACACCCAACGGGGCGGACTTTACACTCAGCACTTGCTAGATGCCATTTTCACTTCAGCAACATTTTTGGTTTTCTGCTGGGGTTCGGGGCCTTAACATATCTTCATCTACTGACCTCTGGGTGCTATTGCATCCACACGTCACACATTCTCTGTGTATGCTGTAATCACAACTGGTCATACACAGTGAGGCAGACTTCACTCGCAGACTCTGCACTTTACTTCGGCCGGGCGGCCATTTTAAATCCCCACTTTTTTCCTCAAACCCACAGACCTTTCAGTGTCTGCCCACATTCGCCACCATATGTGGCAAACTGCTCCCTTAATGTAGCGCTGCCATTTGCCCAGGCTCTTCGCGACACAGTCTTCTAGGGTTTAACTTGTATAAAAGGGGGGCAAACGCGTGTATACACACAAGGGCCACACAACCTTCAACGGTTTATTTTTCCATTAGTGACACTGAACATTTTTAACATTTGTCACTTTAAGAAACAAAATAAATTATAAAAAGAAACAGTCACGGGAGACCAGAACTTTTATACCGAAACCACCGGGATTACTAGCACCAGACAGGACAAGGTTATTGAATAAAATGGGGTTTATTCTGGCAGCCAGCAGACACAACAAAGATGCACAAAACACAATACAATACCAACTGGGGACCTGGGGAGGAGACTCTAGCCTCGCTAGGTGCAGGGGCCTGGGGAGGAGTCTCTAGCCTCGCTAGGTGCAGGGGCCTGGGGAGGAGACTCTAGCCTCGCTAGGTGCAGGGGCCTGGGGAGGAGACTCTAGCCTCGCTAGGTGCAGGGGCTGCTTCAAGAAGGCTTGTCCTGTCTGCTTCTCATCCAGGATATCAGAGGGCTGATCACACAGCAGAACCTCTGACATGTATCTCCAGCTGGTCACTGTCATGATCCAAACTCCTTCCCAGAATGTCTCTCAGTCTCTCAGATGGTCCTCTGATGGAATCTCCACACTCCTTCCCAGAGTGTCTCTTGCTCTCAGATGCCTTCTGAAGGTAGATCTCCATTCTCTGATCAGCAGCACCTCTTATATATCCCTCTGTTGCTATCCTTTACAGGGGACGGGCTGCTGGACAATCAGAGCACGGATTAAGTTAGTGGCACAAAAGCCAGAGCTGGGGTGTGCTAAGGCACTCAAGACCTCCCACTGGGTTGGAGCCTCAGAGTCTGGGCAGTACAATGCTCTTACTCCCAGATCTGATCAGCAGCCTTTCACCTTCCCCCAGAAGTCCTGACACCTAGCTGTCCCTAATCCTACAATTTCTATAGAAAGCTTCAACTAAGTGGATTGCTTAGTCTTTCTCCATAGAGATGACAGTAACAATGGAATATCTCATTTGCTTTCTTGCAGGACTGACACCTAAAGCACAATACAGAACAGTGTTGATTCACTAAACTGGGATTGCATTTACAGGGAATAACGAATACAGGCTTTGAAATACATTCTTACAGACATGGAAATACATTTACACATTCCCTGTTCTTCCCCAGATATTAAAGTACATTTGGCTGAAATAAGCCTTACATAGGTGGCCAAGTTACGAACTTTAAATAAAACACAGAGATAACATTGAGTCCTTAACTATCAGATAGGGACAGCTTCCCAATAGATCCTCAGATGCTGCAACACGTGTGTGTGTGGGGGGGGGCTGGGGGGGGCGTCTACCCCGAACTGGATACTGGGGAGCAGCAGTTTTCCTCTCAGCCTCCAGGCTCTAAGAGAGAGAGTGAAAAAGCAACCCTCTGCTCTAAATACCTGTTCTAGTAATTAGGAGAGCAGGTGAGTGAAAACCAGCACCATTGTAAAGTCTGGTATGGATTTCCTATCCCCCAGCTCTAGTGACTGTTATAAATCTGACAGAAAGCTGCCCACTATCCTGGGACTATGTCACTGTGCATACACACATACGCACATACATACACGCATACATACACACATAAATACATACACATACACACACATATGCACATACATACACGCATACATACGCGCATACATACATACACACATACGCACATACATACACGCATACATACATACACACATAAATACATACACATACACACACATACGCACATACATACACGCATACATACACACACACATAAATACATGCACATACACACACATACGCACATACATACACGCATACATACACACATAAATACATACACATACACACACATATGCACATACATACACGCATACATACACGCATACATACATACACACATAAATACATACACATACACACACATACATACACACATAAATACACACACATACGCACATACATACACGCATACACACACCTACATACACACATGCATTCCCTTACATCACAAGCATTCAGGGACCATTTAACACCTTAAGTCATAAACCGCATACTGCGCAGGGGGAGGTGTAGGGGGAGGCGCAGGGGGAGGTGTAGGCTTCACCCACAGATAACATTCCAGGACGGCACAAATCTCTGACCTGCCATAGAAAGGAACCCTGACCCGTTCCCACCGCCCTCTCTGTGTTACAGAAAACCAGCATCTGCTACCTGTCCTTCCCAGACTCTTACTCAGGTAGGTGGGACCACCTCATACCAACCTGGGACCCCCTGAGAGCTGCACACCTCATACCAACCTGGGACCCCCTGAGGGCCGCACACCTCATACCAACCTGGGACCCCCTGAGGGCCGCACATCTCATACCAACCTGGGACCCCCTGAGATCCGCACATCTCATACTAACCTGGGACCCCCTGAGAGCCGCACATCTCATACTAACCTGGGACCCCCTGAGAGCCGCACATCTCATACTAACCTGGGACCCCCTGAGAGCTGCACATCTCATACTAACCTGGGACCCCCTGAGAGCCGCACATCTCATACTAACCTGGGACCCCCTGAGAGCTGCACATCTCATACTAACCTGGGACCCCCTGAGAGCCGCACATCTCATACTAACCTGGGACCCCCTGAGAGCTGCACATCTCATACTAACCTGGGACCCCCTGAGAGCTGCACATCTCATACTAACCTGGGACCCCCTGAGAGCTGCACATCTCATACTAACCTGGGACCCCCTGAGGGCCGCACATCTCATACTAACCTGGGACCCCCTGAGAGCTGCACATCTCATACTAACCTGGGACCCCCTGAGAGCCGCACATCTCATACTAACCTGGGACCCCCTGAGAGCTGCACATCTCATACTAACCTGGGACCCCCTGAGAGCCGCACATCTCATACTAACCTGGGACCCCCTGAGAGCCGCACATCTCACACTAACCTGGGACCCCCTGAGAGCCGCACAACTCACACTAACCTGGGACCCCCTGAGAGCCGCACATCTCATACTAACGTGGGACCCCCTGAGAGCCGCACATCTCATATTAACCTGGGACCCCCTGAGAGCTGCACATCTCATACTAACCTGGGACCCCCTGAGAGCCGCACATCTCATACTAACCTGGGACCCCCTGAGAGCCGCACATCTCATACTAACCTGGGACCCCCTGAGAGCCGCACATCTCATACTAACCTGGGACCCCCTGAGAGCCGCACATCTCATACCAACCTGGGACCCCCTGAGGGCCGCACATCTCATACTAACCTGAGACCCCCTGAGGGCCGCACATCTCATACTAACCTGGGACCCCCTGAGAGCTGCACATCTCATACTAACCTGGGACCCCCTGAGAGCTGCACATCTCATACTAACCTGGGACCCCCTGAGAGCTGCACATCTCATACTAACCTGGGACCCCCTGAGAGCCGCACATCTCATACTAACCTGGGACCCCCTGAGAGCTGCACATCTCATACTAACCTGGGACCCCCTGAGAGCCGCACGTCTCATACTAACCTGGGACCCCCTGAGAGCTGCACATCTCATACTAACCTGGGACCCCCTGAGAGCCGCACATCTCATACTAACCTGGGACCCCCTGAGAGCCGCACATCTCATACTAACCTGGGACCCCCTGAGAGCTGCACATCTCATACTAACCTGGGACCCCCTGAGAGCTGCACATCTCATACTAACCTGGGTCCCCCTGAGAGCTGCACATCTCATACTAACCTGGGACCCCCTGAGAGCTGCACATCTCATACTAACCTGGGACCCCCTGAGAGCTGCACATCTCATACTAACCTGGGACCCCCTGAGAGCCGCACATCTCATACTAACCTGGGACCCCCTGAGAGCCGCACATCTCATACTAACCTGGGACCCCCTGAGAGCCGCACATCTCATACTAACCTGGGACCCCCTGAGAGCTGCACATCTCATACTAACCTGGGTCCCCCTGAGAGCTGCACGTCTCATACTAACCTGGGACCCCCTGAGAGCTGCACATCTCATACTAACCTGGGACCCCCTGAGAGCTGCACATCTCATACTAACCTGGGACCCCCTGAGAGCTGCACATCTCATACTAACCTGGGACCCCCTGAGAGCCGCACATCTCATACTAACCTGGGACCCCCTGAGAGCTGCACATCTCATACTAACCTGGGACCCCCTGAGGGGGGCCGCACATCTCATACTAACCTGGGACCCCCTGAGGGGGGCCGCACATCTCATACTAACCTGGGACCCCCTGAGGGCCGCACATCTCATACTAACCTGGGACCCCCTGAGGGCCGCACATCTCATTCTAACCTGGGACCCCCTGAGAGCTGCACATCTCATACTAACCTGGGACCCCCTGAGAGCTGCACATCTCATACTAACCTGGGACCCCCTGAGAGCTGCACATCTCATACTAACCTGGGACCCCCTGAGAGCCGCACATCTCATACTAACCTGGGACCCCCTGAGAGCTGCATATCTCATACTAACGTGGGACCCCCTGAGAGCCGCACATCTCATACTAACCTGGGACCCCCTGAGAGCCGCACATCTCATACTAACCTGGGACCCCCTGAGAGCCGCACATCTCATTCTAACCTGGGACCCCCTGAGAGCTGCACATCTCATACTAACCTGGGACCCCCTGAGAGCCGCACATCTCATACTAACCTGGGACCCCCTGAGAGCCGCACATCTCATACTAACCTGGGACCCCCTGAGAGCCGCACATCTCATACTAACCTGGGACCCCCTGAGAGCTGCACATCTCATACTAACCTGGGACCCCCTGAGAGCCGCACATCTCATACTAACCTGGGACCCCCTGAGAGCTGCACATCTCATACTAACCTGGGACCCCCTGAGAGCTGCACATCTCACACTAACCTGGGACCCCCTGAGAGCCGCACATCTCATACTAACCTGGGACCCCCTGAGAGCTGCACATCTCATACTAACCTGGGACCCCCTGAGAGCTGCACATCTCATACTAACCTGGGACCCCCTGAGAGCTGCACATCTCATACTAACCTGGGACCCCCTGAGAGCTGCACATCTCATACTAACCTGGGACCCCCTGAGAGCCGCACATCTCATACTAACCTGGGACCCCCTGAGAGCCGCACATCTCATACTAACCTGGGACCCCCTGAGAGCTGCACACCTCATACTAACCTGGGACCCCCTGAGAGCCGCACATCTCATACTAACCTGGGACCCCCTGAGAGCTGCACATCTCATACTAACCTGGGACCCCCTGAGAGCCGCACATCTCATACTAACCTGGGACCCCCTGAGAGCCGCACATCTCATACTAACCTGGGACCCCCTGAGAGCCGCACATCTCATACTAACCTGGGACCCCCTGAGAGCTGCACATCTCATACTAACCTGGGACCCCCTGAGAGCTGCACATCTCATACTAACCTGGGACCCCCTGAGAGCCGCACATCTCATACTAACCTGGGACCCCCTGAGAGCCGCACATCTCATACTAACCTGGGACCCCCTGAGACCTGCACATCTCATACTAACCTGGGACCCCCTGAGAGCTGCACATCTCATACTAACCTGGGACCCCCTGAGAGCTGCACATCTCATACTAACCTGGGACCCCCTGAGAGCTGCACATCTCATACTAACCTGGGACCCCGTGAGAGCCGCACATCTCATACTAACGTGGGACCCCCTGAGAGCCGCACATCTCATACTAACCTGGGACCCCCTGAGAGCTGCACATCTCATACTAACCTGGGACCCCCTGAGAGCTGCACATCTCATACTAACCTGGGACCCCCTGAGAGCTGCACATCTCATACTAACCTGGGACCCCCTGAGAGCTGCACATCTCATACTAACCTGGGACCCCCTGAGAGCCGCACATCTCATACTAACCTGGGACCCCCTGAGAGCTGCACATCTCATACTAACCTGGGACCCCCTGAGAGCTGCACATCTCATACTAACCTGGGACTCCCTGAGGGCTGCACATCTCATACTAACCTGGGACCCCCTGAGAGCTGCACATCTCATACTAACCTGGGACCCCCTGAGACCTGCACATCTCATACTAACCTGGGACCCCCTGAGAGCCGCACATCTCATACTAACCTGGGACCCCCTGAGAGCCGCACATCTCATACTAACCTGGGACCCCCTGAGAGCCGCACATCTCATACTAACCTGGGACCCCCTGAGAGTTGCACATCTCATACTAACCTGGGACCCCCTGAGAGCCGCACATCTCATACTAACCTGGGACCCCCTGAGAGCCGCACATCTCATACTAACCTGGGACCCCCTGAGAGCCGCACATCTCATACTAACCTGGGACCCCCTGAGAGCCGCACATCTCATACTAACCTGGGACCCCCTGAGAGCCGCACATCTCATACTAACCTGGGACCCCCTGAAACCTGCACATCTCATACTAACCTGGGACCCCCTGAGAGCTGCACATCTCATACTAACCTGGGACCCCCTGAGAGCTGCACATCTCATACTAACCTGGGACCCCCTGAGGGGGGCCGCACATCTCATACTAACCTGGGACCCCCTGAGAGCTGCACATCTCATACTAACCTGGGACCCCCTGAGAGCTGCACATCTCATACTAACCTGGGACCCCCTGAGAGCTGCACATCTCATACTAACCTGGGACCCTCTGAGACCTGCACATCTCATACTAACCTGGGACCCCCTGAGAGCCGCACATCTCATACTAACCTGGGACCCCCTGAGAGCTGCACATCTCATACTAACCTGGGACCCCCTGAGAGCTGCACATCTCATACTAACCTGGGACCCCCTGAGAGCTGCACATCTCATACTAACCTGGGACCCCCTGAGAGCCGCACATCTCATACTAACCTGGGACCCCCTGAGAGCCGCACATCTCATACTAACCTGGGACCCCCTGAGAGCTGCACATCTCATACTAACCTGGGACCCCCTGAGAGCCGCACATCTCATTCTAACCTGGGACCCCCTGAGAGCTGCACATCTCATACTAACCTGGGACCCCCTGAGAGCTGCACATCTCATACTAACCTGGGACCCCCTGAGGGGGGCCGCACATCTCATACTAACCTGGGACCCCCTGAGAGCTGCACATCTCATACTAACCTGGGACCCCCTGAGAGCCGCACATCTCATACTAACCTGGGACCCCCTGAGAGCTGCACATCTCATTCTAACCTGGGACCCCCTGAGAGCCGCACATCTCATTCTAACCTGGGACCCCCTGAGAGCTGCACATCTCATACTAACCTGGGACCCCCTGAGAGCTGCACATCTCATACTAACCTGGGACCCCCTGAGAGCTGCACATCTCATACTAACCTGGGACCCCCTGAGAGCTGCACATCTCATACTAACCTGGGACCCCCTGAGAGCCGCACATCTCATTCTAACCTGGGACCCCCTGAGAGCCGCACATCTCATACTAACCTGGGACCCCCTGAGAGCTGCACATTTCATACTAACCTGGGACCCCCTGAGGGGGGCCGCACATCTCATACTAACCTGGGACCCCCTGAGAGCTGCACATCTCATACTAACCTGGGACGCCCTGACAGCTGCACATCTCATACTAACCTGGGACCCCCTGAGAGCCGCACATCTCATACTAACGTGGGACCCCCTGAGAGCTGCACATCTCATACTAACCTGGGACCCCCTGAGAGCCGCACATCTCATACTAACCTGGGACCCCCTGAGAGCTGCACATCTCATACTAACCTGGGACCCCCTGAGAGCCGCACATCTCATACTAACCTGGGACCCCCTGAGAGCTGCACATCTCATACTAACCTGGGACCCCCTGAGAGCTGCACATCTCATACTAACCTGGGACCCCCTGAGAGCTGCACATCTCATACTAACCTGGGACCCCCTGAGAGCTGCACATCTCATACTAACCTGGGACCCCCTGAGAGCTGCACATCTCATACTAACCTGGGACCCCCTGAGAGCTGCACATCTCATACTTACCTGGGACCCCCTGAGGGGGGCCGCACATCTCATACTAACCTGGGACCCCCTGAGGGCCGCACATCTCATACTAACCTGGGACCCCCTGAGGGGGGCCGCAAACACTGATTGCAGGGAAAATAAAAGAGACTACATCTGTACATCTTAGGGGGGACGGGGGGGAGAGAGGGGAAGAGGATAGAAGCTTTCCAATGTACCAGGGGTTTCAGTGAGGGGCAGGAGAGAAGCATGTTTCATAGAGAGGTTGGCAGGCCAAGGGGACATGTGAGGAGGTACTCCTTTATTGAAAGGGTGGTAGATGCATGTTACAGCCTGCCAGCAGATGAAGTGAAGGCTAACATAGAGAAGGTAGTCACGGTGGCTTGAGGTAGCCACGTGGGGGGTCCTTAATGTGACAGAAACCAGAGGATCTAACTCGGGGGAGGGGGGAACACCAGTCCTCAAGGGCTATCCCTGTTCAGCACAGTGGGTGCAGTAAATGACTGAGCCACCTGTGCTGAAGCAGGGATATCCTGTAAACATGGCATGTTGATGGCCCTTGAGGACTGGAGTTGGCCAGCCCCTGATGTAACTGGATGGGGGGATTCCCAGCATGTCGGGACATGGTCAGATTGTGTCTGCGGTCAGAATGAATGATGGTTATTATTACACCCCTACTTTCCCCGTTACGCCCCTCCTTTCCCCGTTACGCCCCTCCTTTCCCCGTTACGCCCCTCCTTTCCCCGTTACGCCCCTCCTTTCCCCGTTACGCCCCTCCTTTCCCCGTTACGCCCCTCCTTTCCCCGTTACGCCCCTCCTTTCCCCGTTACGCCCCTCCTTTCCCCGTTACGCCCCTCCTTTCCCCGTTACGCCCCTCCTTTCCCCGTACACCCCTCCTTTCCACGTTACGCCCCTCCTTTCCCCGTACACCCCTCCTTTCCATG
Source organism: Ascaphus truei (assembly GCF_040206685.1). Taxonomy (NCBI): domain Eukaryota; kingdom Metazoa; phylum Chordata; class Amphibia; order Anura; family Ascaphidae; genus Ascaphus; species Ascaphus truei. The sequence goes on from NC_134487.1 coordinate 4,561,091, forward strand.
TTACGCCCCTCCTTTCCACGTTACGCCCCTCCTTTCCACTTTACGCCCCTCCTTTCCACGTTACGCCCCTCCTTTCCCCGTTACGCCCCTCCTTTCCCCGTTACGCCCCTCCTTTCCCCGTTACACCCCTCCTTTCCCCGTACACCCCTCCTTTCCCCGTTACACCCTTCCTTTCCCCGTTACACCCCTCCTTTCCTTGGCAGGCCGCCTGGGGGACACCCAGTTCACCTTCCGCATGCGCCGCTCCGTGGGGCAGAGGAGCTGCCAGTTTCAGGAGGATGAAAAGTACAACCGGGAGGCACCGGTAACACTGCAGGTGAGGTATCCCGGATACAGGGTCCCAACGGGGTGGGGGAGAGTGGGTTCCAGCACCGTTACGGTGAGGTATCCCGGATACAGGGTCCCAACGGGGCGGGGGAGAGGGGGTTCCAGTACTGTTACGGTGAGGTATCCCGGACATAGGGTCCCAACGGGCCGGGGGAGAGGGGGTTCCAGTACCGTTACGGTGAGGTATCCCGGATACAAGGTCCCAACGGGGCGGGGGAGAGGGGGTTCCAGTACCGTTATGGTGAGGTATCCCGGAGATAGGGTCCCAACGGGGCAGGGGAGAGGGGGTTCCAGTACCGTTACGGTGAGGTATCCCGGATACAGGGTCCCAACGGGGCACGGGAGAGGGGGTTTGTAGACGGACGTTCACAGAGGTACACAATTGGGAGGCTTTATAAGGTGAAATTATAATAGGCTTTATTGTGCCTTTTCCTTCTCATCAGGAAATTATCCAAACACAAGGGGGGAACAATGCTTCTATCCACTTGGGAGTATTTCTAGTGAAATCCCATGCACTTAATTCACATCTCCCTAGTCAAGCATTTCTCTCAGCCCCAAAACATATACAGTAGCATGAAAATAAGCAGATATAAGCAGTCTTTTAAGAATGAAAGTCTTATCTGTTAGTGGTGATTGAGTAAGCTTCTCTGTTCTCCTGGAACCGCACCCATGCGTGCACAGAAATATCAGCATCCAGGTTTAGAAGTCTTTTTTGGTGTCTTGCAATCAGCTATGCTGGGCAGAGCTCAAGACCGGTCAGCTCCAGAGTTCAGCTCTCAGTCAGAGCTAAAGAGTCTCTTCCTGTCTCAAAGGCAGGCTTTTTCTACCACCTGTAATCAGGCAGGTGGTGTTAGTTAATTTGCTACCAGCAGTTAACCACCACACTGCTGGATTAGAGGCAGATTTGTGAACAGGGATAAGTCCCCTGTTACATATCTCCCCTGTTTGTGGGAAGCTCGGGCTTACCACGGCCAAAGCCCATCCTTCCACTCTCATTTGAGATCTTTCTGTGACTTGAATGGGAGTGGATGGAGGAAGAGAACCCTCTGTCCCGCTGGGATTGGAGCCCTTTCTCCAGTTTATTTTTGTCTCCTCCCAAAGGTGCTTGAGATCAGCACTCCTCAGTCGCTCGAGGAGGACTTTATCCACGTAAAGTCTTTTTTTTTCGTGCGTGGTCATGAGATTTCTGTTGCGTCGGGCATTCCTCTTTTTGCAGACAAACTGTATGGCAACAGTTGTAGAGCAGTTAGGACTAGCCCTTAGAGTTTTCTGCTCTTGAATCGGTCTTCCTGCAGTTTCTTCACAGCACGGAGTCGCCAGTTCAGCTTCTTTGGGACTGAGTTGAACCTCCACCTCCTTTTCCAGAGAACGTCCTATTTTTTCAGCTTCCTCAGCTAAGGATTCTTCTGGCTTTGATTCTGCACCCCTACCTCTGTTTGTTGCCTGTTGGGCAGCTGTAGGTTGGGCTAGTGCTTTCTTAGATAGCTCCAACTTCGTAATTTTGTTTTGAAGTTGCGTGGAGTCCCCAACTCTCACTGTACCCTTGTCCTTGCGGGCATTAGTTACTGTGGGATACTGGTGCTTGGGCAGAACCAATACCTTTTTCCGTATTGGAGGAATCTGTAGGTTACTGGTCTGCAGAGTCTGTGTCAGAGTCTCCTTCATATTCTGGAGCTCTGTAATTTTTGTCGTCAAGGTTGCCGCTGCGTCTGTTTTCTCCTTGGTGTACTGACTCAAGGGAATGGAACAGTCTCTCTGTCTCTCCAACTCTTGCTCCAGTTTCTGAGCCTTCTCACGCCCCCTCTCATACAGAGTCACCTGGTATCGAAGCTCCGCTTCCAATGATGCTCTGAAGACATGCAGCGTGGCCTTTAGCTCCTCATACTGCTCTATGGGGACGTACTGGGTATTCAGACGTTCCTGCAGCGCTTGTACCTCTTTAGCAGCCTGCAGTTTTTCTTCCTGTAGCGTTTGCTGCTTCTCCTCAGCATACTGGAGGTGTGTATGCAGACCTTGCAGTTGGTTCTGCAGTCGGTGCTCTGCGTCAAACTTTTCCTTGATTTCTTCTGTCAACTGAAAATTCTCTTTTTTCAGTTCTAAGTTTTCTCTTTTTAATCTTGAATTTTCTCCTTTTTCAGTCTCTGTATTCTTCAGGGCCTCTTTGCAGTCCTCCTTCCATTTACGCACATCTGCTTGGAGAATGACAATCTCCTGGCGTGAGACTTCCTTCTCTAGGTTGAGGGTCTGAAGCTCCTTCTGAGAGACTTTGAGATCTGTATCAAGATTACCAATAGTTTTTTTTAGCAATGTCCAGCTCCTCAGTGAGACTGTGTAGTTCCTTTTTGGAAACTTCCAGGTCTGTGCGGCAGCTGTTGGTCTCATGATGTGAGGCATCCAGTGCTCTGCGGAGTGTCTGAACCTCTTTCTGAGATACGTCCACTTCTATCCGGACACTGTTGACCTCCTGTTGTGAGGCATTCAACTCTATGTGCAGAGTGTGAACCTCTTGCTGGAAGACTGTCATCTGCTTCAGTGCCTCCTCATACTTCCGCTTTAGCGTAGCCACCATTTTGTCAGATTGGCTCTGCTTTACATCCATGGCAGAAATAGTAGCATTTGCAGTATCTAGCTCAGTCTTGAGATCGTCCAATTCTTTTCCAGATTCAGAGTACATTGTGAGCACCGTCTTCTGTAACTCAGCATTATCTGCTCTCTCAAGTTTCAATTGTTCTCGAAGTAGATCACAGTCACGCCTGGCAATTTTCAGGGCGTCTTCAGGGCTGGTCAAGGGATCGTCACTCACTGGTTCCGGCTCCGCTTCCCTGGGATGACTGGTTGAGGGTTCCTCACTGTTGGCACCGGACATACACTTCTTTGGGGTACACGACTTCTGCCTTGGGCCCTCTGGATATTCGGTTAACCGTGGGATGAATTCTCCATTTTCTCTAGGCTGCAGGGCAACTCGGTCCCCCTTTTTCTCCACAGGATCTGCGGACGTGTCTGTTACTTCCACGGTAAGTGAAGAACCGCTTTTCTTTTTCTTCCTTTTTGATTTGGATGACACCGTCCCTTCAGGGATACTGAGGTCTCCCTCTTCATTTGAAGTTTTAGCAGCGTCACTGGATCCACCCGGCTTTTCTTGCAACTGTAATAGCTGACGGAAATATTTGGTGATCCGCTGCTCCAGCTCTGTCTCCTGCTGATCATATTCGTCATCAAAGGGAGCTGTCTTTTCTGTTCGTGCCGAGTTCAGGCACCCCCACCATTCTTGGGGTGTTTTGTGGGTGTGACTCGGTTCGGGTTCCCCGTAAGAGATGTCTTCCTCTTTATTGGACTAGAAGGGCCACTCTTCCGTGGGGTAGGGTTCATTACAGGAACGCTGCATCTTGTCCTCCATTTTTAGGCTATCAGGTGTCATTTTCTTCCTGACCTCAGGAGGCGCTATTGCAGCTGTTGCCACTGTATTTGCTAGAACCCCCAATTGTGGTAGTTCAACAGGTGGGCATATCCTGCGTGTAGAGGTCGCAGCTCTCACAGGCATCTCCGTAGAATATCTGTTTCTTGGATAAGTTTTACAATATCAGTAGTACTGTGCATGCATTTTCTCTTATCAGGTATACAAGATGTGCAGTTGCTTAGGTAAAAAAGTCTATTTGCTTTACACCATTTTCTTGCTAGGTGCAATCCCTCCGCTTCAGCAACAGAATTTGGTTTTCTGCCTGAGTTCAGTAATTTTCAGTCTCATCTTTGGGTATTATGGCATTCACACTTCACACTTTGGGTGTCTGTTTTCTCCCAAGATATACAGTATATAGGCAGATTTTTTACTTGCAGAAAAACATTCTTTGCAGTGGACTATTTTTTTCATTCCCGGCAGGGTGACTCAACACTCAGCAATTGGCTTTGAAACACCTTTTTCCTTTATAGGGCAATTTTACACTCAGCATTTGTTTGCTAAAAATTCCCCTGCTTCAGCACAGTCTTTGTATCAATTTTCACACTTTTCTGCATATACTCCATTCACAGCGTGTAGCCCTATGCGGTGTGGCAACCTTTATTTGCAAAATCAGTACCACTCATGGGTCACGATATGTATTCACTGCTTCAGCGAAACTTTTGAAAACAACAAACACCTATCCCTTTTTAAGGGCTGACTCACTTCTTGAACCCTGACTATGGCTAGAAGGCAAAATCCCTATTTCAATGACCGTATTACACTTTGTGATAGGTAATTAAAGGTTTACCTGCTTCAGCAGTCTCTTGTGATTGGGGAAAAGAGTCCATCTGTGGTTTTTGTAAGTTTCAGTGCAGTGTAAGTTTCAGTGGTGTGTACACCTTTAACTCTGATCTCTGCTGCATGAGAGGTTTTTTTTTTGTTTTTTTTCCAAGTTGTTTAGACTGTTTGTAGGCAAAAGCATAACAAAAAATTTCACATAAACACTCCGGTCCTTTTTAACTACAAAGACACCTCTTATCCCACTCTGACACCATATGTAGACGGACGTTCACAGAGGTACACAATTGGGGCTTTATAAGGTGAAATTATAATAGGTTTTATTGTGCCTTTTCCTTCTCATCAGGAAATTATCCAAACACAAGGGGGGAACAATGCTTCTATCCACTTGGGAGTATTTCTAGTGAAATCCCATGCACTTAATTCACATCTCCCTAGTCAAGCATTTCTCTCAACCCCAAAACATATAGCATGAAAATAAGCAGATATAAGCAGTCTTTTAAGAATGAAAGTCTTATCTGTTAGTGGTGATTGAGTAAGCTTCTCTGTTCTCCTGGAACCGCACCCATGCGTGCACAGAAATATCAGCATCCAGGTTTAGAAGTCTTTTTTGGTGTCTTGCAATCAGCTATGCTGGGCAGAGCTCAAGACCGGTCAGCTCCAGAGTTCAGCTCTCAGTCAGAGCTAAAGAGTCACTTCCTGTCTCAAAGGCAGGCTTTTTCTACCACCTGTAATCAGGCAGGTGGTGTTAGTTAATTTGCTACCAGCAGTTAACCACCACACTGCTGGATTAGAGGCACATTTGTGAACAGGGATAAGTCCCCTGTTACAGGGTTCCAGTACCGTTACGGTGAGGAATCCCGGATACAGGGTCCCAACGGGGCAGGGGAGAGGGGGTTCCAGTACCGTTACGGTGAGGTATCCCGGATACAGGGTCCCAACGGGGTGGGGGAGAGGGGGTTCAAGCACCGTTACGGTGAGGTATCCCGGAGATAGGGTCCCAACGGGGCAGGGGAGAGGGGGTTCCAGTACCGTTATGGTGAGGTATCCCGGATATAGGGTCCCAACGGGGCAGGGGAGAGGGGGTTCCAGTACCGTTACGGTGAGGTATCCCGGAGATAGGGTCCCAGCGGGGCAGGGGAGAGGGGGTTCCAGTACCGTTTCGGTGAGGTTTCCCGGAGATAGGGTCCCAACGGGCAGGGGAGAGGGGGTTCCAGTACCGTTACATTGGGGTGTACAGTACGCTGCGTTTTCATCTCTCCAACTAAACATATAGCCGGCTATCGGTAGCGTTCTTGTTCCATAATAGTGCACGATTCTGTCATACACTCAGTAGCGCTTTCAAAACGTATCTAAAACCTGTCGCTTTTTCCTGCGCAATATAACAAAGATTCGCCCTTTCCTCTGTTGCTCGACTGCTAAAACTCTGACTCAGGCCCTCATTCTCTCCCGTCTTGATTACTGTAACCTCCTGCTGTCCGGCCTTCCTGCCTCTCACCTATCTCCCCTACAATCTATCCTAAACGCCAGAATCACTCTATGTCACGGCAGACGAGGTTCTCCAACACCTTTTTATAACCGGGATCATTTGATTGAGCAAAACAAGATGGTAAAATAAATGGTAATTTATTTCTCGTAAAAGACAGACACACAAAGTTACACAATTCAAGATTAACACACTTACTGGGAATGGGACTATCGAATAAATCCGTTTCCGGAACGAAATTCCTTAAGATCACCTTTTTAGAGCACTTTCCAATGACCGGCAGTTACTCACAAAAGTCCTGGAACTGTTTTGGGCGCAATGCCTGCAGCAACCGCTACGTTCTTAAAAGCGGAACTTAGAAACTTATCTGCCTTGAAAATCCTTGAAGCCGGCTCGCGTCTATTCAGCACAGAGCATCTTTGAATTTGCCGCTGTTGGTTTGGCGCTTGGAATCTGCGCTCCTCATTGGCTGCAAGTCTCCTTATGGGTTTCAGGGTCTCATTCACTAACCTGAACAGCCTATCAGAGCGTGGGAATTCTCCTGCCAGCCAATCACCGCTGGTATTGTAAAGCCGGGCGGGCAGCTTTTCTCACGTAGCAAGGGGGCATGCGCCAACCTGGCACCTCTGCCTCTTTGCATGCTGAGCCCACTCACTGCCCAGGCTCCACAGAGTCTGGGCTCTGGCAATTGGTGGTCGGATAGCCCTGTGTTAGCCCAGGATGCGGGTACTCAAGCAGAACTGCAGTACCCCTCCTGTTCTAACACCTTGGCATCCCTGATCCTTTCAAGTACGGACTCCGGACAGACACAGAGGCACCAAGCATGATAGCCAGCTGTTTCTTCCAGAATCCATGACTTGGAAAGCCCTCAGTTCATAGACAGGTTATCGATATATATACACATTAAACTATACCCATTTAATACAAATATATTGTGCCCTGTGTTCTGTGTGCTAAAAGTTGTGGCTTCCTATTCTGGTGTCAGGAATGGAGTGAGTGTAAATATTCCCAACAATCACGAGCCTCATTTTTGGCGCACACGAGAACATAACTTTAAAACTTTTTGAGACTTTAAAAACCTGCTCAGCTTTATAACCTGTGAAAACAAAGTGCAGGGTGGGCACTTAAATATTGAAGAGCAACTAAATAGTGCAACTAAAAGTGCTAATAAAACACAACAAAAAATATATAAAGTGTTTTGAATAAGTGATATCATGTGCAAATAAGTAGGGCTAAAAAAAGCTGTGTGTGCTGTGCACGCGCATAGTAAGTGAAACTTCTTTGACTTTTGTCACAGAAATTGTATTTGTGTTGGTGTTGGTGATGTTTTAATTAAAAATCAAAATACAATGTCAATGACAAAACGCAAATAAATTTGACTTAGAATGCGCGTGCTCGGCACACATCCCCTGTATTAGCTATTTGCACTAAGTGTGAATTCCGCGTGTGACAGTGTGCGTGTGACTGAGAGTGTGCGTGTGACTGAGAGTGTGCGTGTGACTGAGAGTGTGCGTGTGACTGAGAGTGTGCGTGTGACTGAGAGTGTGCGTGTGACTGAGTGTGCGTGTGACTGAGCGTGTGCGTTTGGCTGTGCGTGTGACTATGCGTGTGACTGAGTGTGCGTCTGACTGTGTGACTGAGTGTGCGTGTGAGTGTGACTGAGTGTGTGTGACTGAGTGTGCGTGTGACTGTGTGTGGGGGTCTGGGGGGGTCAGTGTGTGGGGGTCAGTCAGTGTGTGTGGGACTCTGGGGGGGTCAGTGTGTGTGGGGGTCTGGGGGGGTCAGGCAGTGTGAATTCCGCGTGTGACAGTGTGCGTGTGACTGAGAGTGTGTGTGTGACTGAGAGTGTGTGTGTGACTGAGAGTGTGTGTGTGACTGAGAGTGTGCCTGTGACTGAGAGTGTGCGTGTGACTGAGAGTGTGCTTGTGACTGAGTGTGCGTGTGACTGAGTGTGCGTGTGACTGAGTGTGCGTGTGACTGAGTGTGCGTGTGACTGAGTGTGCATGTGACTGAGTGTGCGTGTGACTGAGAGTGTGCGTGTGACTGAGAGTGTGCATGTGACTGAGAGTGTGCGTGTGACTGAGAGTGTGCGTGTGACTGAGAGTGTGCGTGTGACTGAGAGTGTGCGTGTGACTGAGCGTGTGCGTGTGACTGAGCGTGTGCGTTTGACTGTGCGTGTGACTGCATGTGCGTCTGACTGCGAGTGTGACTGAGTGTGCGTCTGACTGAGTGTGACTGAGTGCGTGTGACTGAGTGTGCGTGTGACTGAGTGTGCGTGTGACTGAGTGTGACTGAGTGTACGTGTGCGTGTGAGTGTGCGTGTGAGTGTGACTGAGTGTGTGTGACTGTGAGTGTGTGTGGGGGTCTGGGGGGGTCAGTGTGTGTGGGGGTCTGGGGGGGTCAGGCAGTGTGTGGGGGTCTTGGGTGGTCAGGCAGTGTGTGTGGGGGTCTGTCAGTGTGTGGGGGTCTGGGGGGTTCAGTCAGTGTGTGTGGGGGTCTGGGGGGTTCAGTCAGTGTGTGTGGGGGTCTGGGGGTTCAGTCAGTGTGTGTGGGGGTCTGGGGGGTTCAGTCAGTGTGTGTGGGGGTCTGGGGTGGTCAGTCAGTGTGTGTGGGGGTCTGGGGGGGTCAGTCAGTGTGTGTGGGGGTCTGGGGGGGGTCAGTCAGTGTGTGTGGGTGTCTGGGGGGTCAGTCAGTGTGTGTGGGGGTCTGGGGGGTTCAGTCAGTGTGTGTGGGTCTCTGGGGGGTCAGTCAGTGTGTGTGGGGGTCTGGGTTGGTCAGTCAGTGTGTTTGGGGGTCTGGGGGGGTCAGTCAGTGTGTGTGGGTCTCTGGGGGGTCAGTCAGTGTGTGTGGGGGTCTGGGGTGGTCAGTCAGTATGTGTGGGGGTCTGGGGGGGTCAGTCAGTGTGTGTGGGGGTCTGGGGTGGTCAGTCAGTGTGTGTGGGGGTCTGGGGGGGTCAGGGTCAGTCAGTGTGTGTGGGGGTCTGGGGGGGTCAGTCAGTGTGTGGGGGTCTGGGGGGGGTCAGTCAGCTTGTGTGGGGGTCTGGGGGGGTCAGTCAGCTTGTGTGGGGGTCTGCGGCTGCGCAGCTCGCCTTCTCGCCCGGCCCACTAAAACGTTACCTTGGAGACCGAAGAGACGCGTCTCCGACTTGTCCTCTCAAGAGATCTGCGGCGCATGCACAGTCCACAGCAATTGCTGCAGGGCAGCCATCTTTAATTTGGGCAAATAGCCCACAACCTATGCGTCTGAGATCAGATGCAGAGTAAGCGTCCGGTGTGGGGGAGCACGGAGTGGCGGCGGCGATTAAATTTTGAGCGGCGCCGCCACATGTCGGTGGGTGGGTGGGTTGGTTGGAGCGGCACTCGTCAGGAGCTGTGGCGAGTACATTTTGAGCGGGTGCGGGGGAGCGGCGCCAGGGGCTAGCGCTGCCGCATGTCAGCAGCCGTGCGGGAGAGCAGCGGGACTCGGGGAAGCAAGAGGGAGGAGAGAGGCTGAGCAGCGGCTCCTCCTCTCACAGCCCATGGCAGCGGGCGGCGTAGCGGCGCCAGTTAGCACCCGCCGGGGGCAGATAGCGGCTGCGCGCCACCCCCTCCCCACTCCCGTGGTGATTGGAGTCACTGGCGCCATCGCGCATGCGCGGCACGGCAGTAGGCAGCGGGCGGGGAACGGCGGCCGTTATGAGCGGCGCCGGCGGCTATCGCCGCCGCCGCCGCATGTCAGCGGCTGTGTGGGGGGTGCGGTGGCCATTAGGAGCGGCGCCGGCGGCTATCTGATTTGTGGAGCGGGTGTGATGTCAGTGTTGGGGTCGGGCTGAGCCAGAACACAGCCCGGCCTCAACTGCCAGCACTGACGTCACATCCGTTTCATTTCTGTCTCCACAATTCTTTTTTGCCCCAGTTTGAATGAGGTGCCACTAAGGAAGTTTCACTTCAAAAATGATGCATATACATATAACGATGCTGCCCGAAACCCTTAAAATGGATGGTCTGCAGACTCCACTTCAGACGATGAATTTCTCAGAGGATAGGGGAGCGCGAATGTCCATATGCAATAAAGAACAAATAGAAACATAACATAGTGCAAATAAAGTAAAACGTGTTCGGAGAAATTCTTTCAGATGGGAACTCACGTGGTGTCAATCAGAAGAAGGCATTTCAGAGATCAGGGCGCTTTGCTTGACTGGTGTGTACATGGAAACCCCGGTAGGCACGATTACATAGTAATGTTAAATCACTCGGATGACTTTGTCCGTATCAAGATGGAAAAAGCTAAGGACGACCACAGCGTAATCCAGTAACAATATACCAATTTTATAGAAGCAGTCAAAAACGAACACTTACACCGTGTCATAAGAATATAAGTCACACAAAAGCGTGATGGGTAACCAGCCTGGCTACTCCCCGCTACCTCCGTCTCAGACCTCTCGATCACGGGACGTCACTTCCGGGTTGGAGTACTCGGATAATTATCCTGATGTAAAGAGGGTCTTTAACAGCAAGCACAGCCCTGAAGTGGGGGCGGTCAGGAGTCCTCACGTCACGCAAGCAACTACGCGCTTCACTAAGCTCCTGACGAAGCTACACGCTTAGTGAAACGCGTAGAGATCTGAAAGAATTTCTCCGAACACGTTTCACTTTAAAAAAAAACTTTATTTGCACTATGTTGCGTTTCTATTTGTTCTTTATTGCATATTGACATTCGTGCTCCCCTATCTTCTGAGAAATACAGCTTTATAACCTAGCTGGAGCAGCCCCATAACCCCTAAACTAGGTTCAGGGCAACTGGGTGTGTTTGTGGGTATCTCTGCTATACTGGGGAACCCCTGCTACACTAGAGACTCCGTGTATGGCCACAGGTATACATTAACCCCTTCATACCCATTTACCTTGTCTGGATGATGCTGCAGCAGGGATCCTAGCGGTGAGTCGCAAGAACGCTTTCAGAGTCAGAGTTTGGCGGAGTAATGTGCTTGGCTGTATCCGAGAATCTCACTCAATCCCCAGATACAACTTTTGGGGTATCCCTTAACTTTGGAACCCCGATACACAGCCACATTCTGTAAAGACTTTCTCCGACAAACCACCCTGAAACTTACAGCCTAGAAATCTCCCGGTCCCAGCACCCCAGGAAAGGCAAAAGTCACATAAATCTTTATTGTCGCAGAATTAGTATACAGTTGCAGTAATACATTTTTCGACACCTGGGTCCCAGAGCTGACACTCTAAGACCCCAACACACGGGTCAGGATAACCAAGTGGGCCTGAACTTTATTAATAAGCCTGGTTAACCCCTTCACCGCCACACTCTACTCTTTCTTAAATCTGTCTCGGCATCTCCTCTCCTGAAATCCCTCTCCTGGCTTCCGATCAAATCCCGCATCTCACACTCAATTCTCCTCCTCACTTTTAAAGCTTTACACTCTTCTGCCCCTCCTTACATCTCAGCCCTAATTTCTCGTTATGCACCATCCCGACTCTTGCGTTCTGCTCAAGGATGTCTTCTCTCTTCCCCCTTTTTATCTAAAGCCCTCTCCCGCCTTAAACCTTTCTCACTGACTGCCCCACACCTCTGGAATGCCCCTCCCCTCAGTACCCGACTAGCACCCTCTCTATCCACCTTTAAGACCCCCCTTAAAACACACTTGCTTAACGAAGTATATGAGTAGCTCCGTGGCTGATACTATACATGATACATAAAGCTTGACCCCCTGCAGACGCACTTACCAGAACACCCTCCTACTGTTCTTCCTACCTACCAATTAGATTGTAAGCTCTTCGGGGCAGGGACTCCTCTTCCTAAATGTTACTTTTATGACTGAAGAGCTTATTCCCATGTTCTGTTATTTGTATTACAGTATTTGTTATTTATATGATTGCCGCGCGTATTACTACTGTGAAGCGCTATGTACATTAATGGTGCTATTTAAATAAAGACATACATACATTCAGGCCAGACAAAGTTCATGCAGAACTCGCATCAGCCTTCGATTCTTGCGTGATTCCTCAGCCTGTCCCGTCTCTCTCCTCTTCGATACGCTGGGATTCCTCAGCCTGTCCCGTCTCTCTCCTCTTCGATACGCTGGGATTCCTCAGCCTGTCCCGTCTCTCTCCTCTTCAATACGCTGGGATTCCTCAGCCTGTCCCGTCTCTCTCCTCTTCGATACGCTGGGATTCCTCAGCCTGTCCCGTCTCTCTCCTCTTCGATACGCTGGGATTCCTCAGCCTGTCCCGTCTCTCTCCGTGCAGCAGCTCTTACTCTGCCGGTTTCGCACGTTTGCTTCCTCGGGAGTGTGTTCCTATTGCCACCACGGCTGGTAGTCCGGCCATGCTCTTTCCGTTAGGCTTTGAGAAGGCCTCTGACCGGGTGGGCGGCCAATATATGTTCTCGTTACTAAAGACATTTGGCTTTGGTGGAGATTCTGTCAGGGGAATCCAGGCCCTCCATGAAGGCCCAGGTGCCAGATTGAGATGTATGGGACTTCTGTCAACTCAAATCACCAGTTTAAATGGAACAAGACAGGGCTGTCTCCTCTCATCACTGCTTTTTGCCTTGGTAATTGAACGTTTATCATGCACAATCAGGAATCTCCCAGAGGTATACGGTATACCCCTTGTCAAGATGCAGAACATAATTGCTCTATTTGCGTACGATTTTCTCTTGACCCTGTCCGGGCCAATGGCGTCCCTCCCAAACTTATTTGACATCATCACCAGGTTTGGCCTACTCTCAGGCTTTGGAATCAACCATGCGAAACCCGTGGCACTAAGTTTGGGTCTCCCTACGGTAACCAAAAAACTGATTTAATTAAACTTTGAACATGTACCTGTTTCGCACCCTTCCAATCCCTATGCAGGTCCAGGATATCAAAGCCCTACAGATAGCCACATCAAAGTTTGTATGGAGAGGGAAGTAACTAAGCCCTGACACCTGGACACACTATTGTGGCACTCCAGATCCCCTAGAAAGTGGACATGGACCTCTCTCCCAGCGATTGACCATTCGTTGAAGCTGTGGGACACTCACAGAACAAAACATAACCTCACCACTGCTAACTCGTCCGCGATCTGGTATTCTCAATGGGAGGTGATGGGGATCACTCGCTGATCTCCCTTATCTGAGCTTCGTGAATCCCCCGTAAGAGATGGGTTTTGCCCATGTTTGAACTCACTGTGCCAGTTTTGGATTTGGGAGGGGGTTACAGGGAGCGAGGGGCAGTGATAAGGGGCACATTATAGAATAGGGTGCATAATCTTCTCTTTCAGTTTGACGCGGTATAAACCTCTGCATTGGTATAGCCACAAGGACAAGGACGCTTCATGTTTGCCACTTAGCTTTTGGGTGAAGATTGATTTAGAAGCGACGAGTGGATGGTAGAATAGCGTAGGGATACTCAGCATCATTATATTGTGTCGTTTTCATTTTCAAAATTGGGTGTGAAATCAGCATGTTTTCCCACAAATATCAACTGCAATTCTAATACAAAAGGAAAAATGTGTGTGGGGTCTGGACAGTCAGTGAGAGAGACGGGCAGTCAGCGGAGAGACGGGCAGTCAGCGGGAGAGACGGGCAGTCAGCGGAGAGACGGGCAGTCAGCGGGAGAGACGGGCAGTCAGCGGAGAGGCGGGCAGTCAGCGAGAGAGACGGGCAGTCAGCGGGAGAGACGGGCAGTCAGTGAGAGAGACGGGCAGTCAGCGGAGAGACGGGCAGTCGGCGGGAGAGACGGGCAGTCAGCGGAGAGACGGGCAGTCGGCGGGAGAGACGGGCAGTCAGCGGAGAGACGGGCAGTCGGTGGGAGAGACGGGCAGTCAGCGGGAGAGACGGGCAGTCGGTGGGAGAGACGGGCAGTCGGCGGGAGAGACGGGCAGTCAGCGGGAGAGACGGGCAGTCTCAGTGAGAGAGAGGGGCAGTCAGCGGGAGAGACGGGCAGTCGGCGGGAGAGACAGGGGCAGTCGGCGGGAGAGACGGGCAATCGGCGGGAGAGACAGGGGCAGTCGGCGGGAGAGACGGGCAGTCGGCGGGAGAGTCAGGGGCAATCGGCGGGAGAGACGGGCAGTCGGCGGGAGAGACGGGCAGTCGGCGGGAGAGACGGGCAGTCAGCGGAGAGACGGGCAGTCTCAGTGGGAGAGACGGGCAGTCGGCGGGAGAGACGGGCAGTCGGCGGGAGAGACGGGCAGTCGGCGGGAGAGACGGGCAGTCGGAGGGACAGACGGGCAGTCGGCGGGAGAGAAGGACAGTCGGCGGGAGAGACGGGCAGTCGGCGGGAGAGAAGGACAGTCGGCGGGAGAGACGGGCAGTCGGCGGGAGAGAAGGACAGTCGGCGGGAGAGACGGGCAGTCGGCGGGAGAGAAGGACAGTCGGCGGGAGAGACGGGCAGTCGGCGGGAGAGAAGGACAGTCGGCGGGAGAGACAGGCAGTCGGCGGGAGAGAGGGGCAGTCGGCGGGAGAGAGGGGCAGTCGGCGGGAGAGACGGGCAGTCGGCGGGAGAGACGGGCAGTCGGCGGGAGAGATTATGGGGGAAGCAGCTGGTTAAGAGCAGACATTAAACTCTCTTCTGTCATTCCATCATGCTCTCCTCGCTCCCCCTCTGAGTTACACTCACACTCCCTGCTCTCCCTTTGAGTGACCCTCACCCTCTCCCTCTGAGTGACCCTCTCCCTGCTCTCTCTGAGTGACCCTCACCCTTTCCCTGCTCCCCCTCTGAGTGACCCTCTCCCTGCTCTCCCTCTGAGTGACCCTCACCCTCTCCCTGCTCTCCCTCTGAGTGACCCTCATCCTCTTCCTGCCCTCCCTCTGAAAGACCCTCTCCCTGCTCTGTATATAACAGAGACTGGCACTGCGTGGGGGGGGGAGAGGAGTGTGCTGTGTATATAACAGAGACTGGCACTGCGTGGGGGGGGGGAGAGGAGTGTGCTGTGTATATAACAGACTGGCACTGCATGGGGGGGGAGAGGAGTGTGCCGGGGCGTGGGTGAGGAGTGTGCCGGGGCGTGGGTGAGGAGTTTGCCGGGGCGTGGACGAGGAGTGTGCCGGGGCATGGACGAGGAGTGTGCCGGGGCGTGGACGAGGAGTGTGCCGGGGTGTGGACGAGGAGTGTGCCGGGGCGTGAACGAAGAGTGTGCCGGGGCGTGGGCGAAGAGTGTGCCGGGGCGTGGGCGAGGAGTGTGCCGGGGCGTGGGCGAGGAGTGTGCCGGGGCGTGGGCGAGGAGTGTGCCGGGGCGTGGGCGAGGAGTGTGCCGGGGCGTGGGCGAGGAGTGTGCCGGGCCGTGGGCGAGGAGTGTGCCGGGGCGTGGGCGAGGAGTGTGCCGGGGCGTGGGTGAGGAGTGTGCCGGGGCGTGAACGAAGAGTGTGCCGGGGCGTGGGCGAGGAGTGTGCCGGGGCGTGGACGAGGAGTGTGCCGGGCCGTGGGCGAGGAGTGTGCCGGGGCGTGGGCGAGGAGTGTGCCGGGGCGTGGGTGAGGAGTATGCAGTGTGTGGGTGAGGAGTGTGCAGTGTGTGGGTGAGGAGTGTGCAGTGTGGGTGAGGAGTATGCAGTGTGTGGGTGAGGAGTATGTAGTGTGTGGGTGAGGAGTATGCAGTGTATGAGTGAGGAGTATGCAATGTGTGGGTGAGGAGTATGTAGTGTGTGGGAGGAGTATGCAGTGTGTGGGTGAGGAGTTTGCAGTGTGCGAGGAGTGTGCAGGGTGTGGGTGAGGGGTGTGCAGGGTGTGGGTGAGGGGTGTGCAGTGTGTGGGTGAGGAGTATGCAGTGTGTGGGTGAGGAGTATGCAGGGTGTGAGTGAGGAGTATGTAGTGTGTGGGTGAGGAGTATGCAGTGTGTGAGTGAGGAGTGTGAAGTGTGTGGGTGAGGAGTGTGCAGTGTGTGGGTGAGGAGTGTGCAGTGTGTGGGTGAGGAGTGTGCAGTATGCGGGTGAGGAGTGTGCAGTGTGCGGGTGAGGAGTGTGCAGTGTGTGGGTGAGGAGTGTGCAGTGTGTGGGTGAGGAGTATGCAGGGTGTGGGTGAGGAGTGTGCAGTGTGCGGGTGAGGAGTGTGCATTGTGTGGGTGAGGAGTATGCAGGGTGTGGGTGAGGAGTATGCAGTGTGTGGGTGAGGAGTGTGCAGTGTGCGGGTGAGGAGTGTGCAGGGTGTTGGTGAGGAGTGTGCAGTGTGCGGGTGAGGAGTGTGCAGGGTGAGGAGTGTGCAGGGTGTGGGTGAGGAGTATGCAGGGTGTTGGTGAGGAGTGTGTAGTGTGTGGGTGAGGAGTATGCAGGGTGTGGGTGAGGAGTATGCAGGGTGTGGGTGAGGAGTGTGCAGGGTGTGGGTGAGGAGTGTGCAGTGTGCGGGTGAGGAGTGTGCAGGGTGAGGAGTGTGCAGGGTGTGGGTGAGGAGTGTGCAGGGTGTGGGTGAGGAGTGTGCAGGGTGTGGGTGAGGAGTGTGCAGGGTGTGGGTGAGGAGTGTGCAGGGTGTGGGTGAGGAGTGTGCAGGGTGTGGGTGAGGAGTGTGCAGGGTGTGGGTGAGGAGTGTGCAGGGTGTGGGTGAGGAGTGTGCAGTGTGTGAGTGAGGAGTGTGCAGGGTGTGGGTGAGGAGTGTGCAGGGTGTGGGTGAGGAGTGTGTAGGGTGTGGGTGAGGAGTAGGCAGTGTGCGGGTGAGGAGTGTGCTGTGCGTGTGAGGAGTATGCAGGGTGTTGGTGAGGAGTGTGTAGTGTGTGTGTGAGGAGTATGCAGGGTGTGGGTGAGGAGTATGCAGGGTGTGGGTGAGGAGTATGCAGTGTGGGTGAGGAGTGTGCGGGTGAGGAGTGTGCAGGGCGCGGGTGAGGAGTGTGCAGGGCGTGGGTGAGGAGTGTGCAGGGCGTGGGTGAGGAGTGTGCAGTGTGCGGGTGAGGAGTGTGCAGTGTGCAGGTGAGGAGTGTGCTGTGCGTGTGAGGAGTATGCAGTGTGCATGTGAGGAGTATGCAGGGTGTTGGTGAGGAGTGTGTAGTGTGTGGGTGAGGAGTGTGCCGGGGCGTGGGTGAGGAGTGTGCCGAGGCGTGGGTGAGAAGTGTGCCAGGGCGTGGGTGAGGAGTGTGCCGGGGCGTGGGTGAGGAGTATGCAGTGTGTGGGTGAGGAGTGTGCGCGTGAGGAGTGTGGAGTGAGGAGTGCGCCGGGGCGTGGGTGAGGAGTGCGCTGGGGCGTGGGTGAGGAGTGTGCCGGGCGTGGGTGAGGAGTGTGCCGGGTGTGGGTGAGGAGTGTGCCGGGGCGTGGGTGAGGAGTGTGCCGGGGCGTGGGAGAGGAGTGTGCCGGGCGTGGGTGAGGAGTGTGCCGGGGTGTGGGTGAGGAGTGTGCCGGGGCGTGGGAGAGGAGTGTGCCGGGGCGTGGGAGAGGAGTGTGCCGGGCGTGGGTGAGGAGTGTGCCGGGGCGTGGGTGAGGAGTGTGCGCCGTGCGTCACTTGATGTATCTCCTCCCTTGCAGTCCTTGGTCCTCCTCTCCCGCCTGCCTTACACCAACCTGTTCCACAAACTCCTGCAGCTCATCGCACCCGAATACTTTAACAAGCTGGAGCCCTGTCTGGAGGCCGGTGAGAGGGAGGGGGCCGCGCGCGTGGGAGAGAGGGAGGGGAACATGTGTCAGAGAGGGAGGGGAACGCGCCTGTCGGAGAGAGGGAGGGGGCTTCTCCAGTGATTTAACGAGCTTGATCACAGAGTTGGTCACATTCGGGACAGTTGTCAGCTCAGAGTCCCGGCAGGGGGCAGGTTCAGACTTGATCCCTAAGGTTGGGAGAGAGTCCCGGCAGGGGGCAGGTTCAGACTTGATCCCTGAGGTTGGGAGAGAGTCCCCGCAGGCGGCAGGTACAGACTTGGCCCCTGAGATTGGGAGAGAGTCCCGGCAGAGAGCAGATTCAGACTTGATCCCTGAGGTTGGGAGAGAGTCCCGGCAGGGGGCAGATACAGACTTGATCCCTGAGGTTGGGAGAGAGTCCCGGCAGGGAGCAGGTACAGACTTGGCCCCTGAGGTTGGGAGAGAGTCCCGGCAGGGGGCAGATACAGACATGATCCCTGAGGTTGGGAGAGGGTCCCGGCAGGGGGCAGATACAGACTTGATCCCTGAGGTTAGGAGAGAGTCCCGGCAGGGGGCAGATACAGACTTGATCCCTGAGGTTGGGAGAGAGTCCCGGCAGGGGGCAGATACAGACTTGATCCCTGAGGTTGGGAGAGAGTCCCGGCAGGGGGCAGATACAGACTTGATCCCTGAGGTTGGGAGAGAGTCCCGGCAGGGGGCAGATTCAGACTTGATCCCTGAGGTTGGGAGAGAGTCCCGGCAGGGGGCAGATACAGACTTGATCCCTGAGGTTGGGAGAGAGTCCCGGCAGGGGGCAGATTCAGACTTGATCCCTGAGGTTGGGAGAGAGTCCCGGCAGGGGGCAGATACAGACTTGATCCCTGAGGTTGGGAGAGGGTCCCGGCAGGGGGCAGATTCAGACTTGATCCCTGAGGTTGGGAGAGAATCCCGGCAGGGGGCAGATTCAGACTTGATCCCTGAGGTTGGGAGAGAGTCCCGGCAGGGGGCAGATACAGACTTGATCCCTGAGGTTGGGAGAGAGTCCCGGCAGGGGGCAGGTACAGACTTGATCCCTGAGGTTGGGAGAGAGTCCCGGCAGGGGGCAGATACAGACTTGATCCCTGAGGTTGGGAGAGGGTCCCGGCAGGGGGCAGATACAGACTTGATCCCTGAGGTTGGGAGAGGGTCCCGGCAGGGGGCAGATTCAGACTTGATCCCTGAGGTTGGGAGAGGGTCCCGGCAGGGGGCAGATACAGACTTGATCCCTGAGGTTGGGAGAGGGTCCCGGCAGGGGGCAGATTCAGACTTGATCCCTGAGGTTGGGAGAGAGTCCCGGCAGGGGGCAGATTCAGACTTGATCCCTGAGGTTGGGAGAGAGTCCCGGCAGAGGGCAGATTCAGACTTGATCCCTGAGGTTGGGAGAGAGTCCTGGCAGAGTGCTGTTTATTCCTCTGGTGTTGTGCCATTAATATTGCTCTCATTATGAGCTTGTTAAGGGATCCGGCCTTAACGAGATAAGAATGCTGCAGGGATTTTACAATAAATAAATCATCGATATCTCGGCAGCTGAAACCTGTCAGGATCTCACAGGCTGTGAATAGGGTGAAAAGGGAAGAGGTTAGACCATTAGTACAACAATATGTTGCTGGTTTATCAATAGGGAATGTGGGAGGCTGGAAGTGTGTGTGACAATTCGCATCAGTACTGTATGTGTCAAAATGTCTCTTTCTCACCCCAAATAATCAGTGGCATGTGAATCTGCCCTCACTTTACTTGTTGAGTTTGGTTTGTCGGCATGTCATGTGCATGAATGTTAGTGTGCCAGTCCCTGACCCCTCCTCTGTCCTGACTCTTCCCCAGTTTGTAATCAGATTGACCGCTGGCCGCCCCCTCACCCTGGACTCACGCTCTCCCTCCCCATCATGGGACTTGTACTGCAGGTACGGGGCTGGGCATGTATGTATATGGAAGGATGGGGCATGCCTTTAAGGGATTCATTACCACGACAAATGTGGGAAATATAATTATGGAAAGTGCATTACGATGAGTGTATGTCACGGGAGAACAGTACTTTTACACCGAAACCACCGGTATCACCGGCACCAGACAGGACAAAGTTGTTGAATAAAATGGGGTTTATTCTGGCAGCCAGCAGACAAAACAAAGATGCACAAAACACGATACAATACCAACTGGGGGCCTAGGGAGCAGACTCTAGCCTCGCTAGGTGCAGGGGCCTGGGGAAGAGTCTCTAGCCTCGCTAAGTGCAGGGGCCTGGGGAGGAGACTCTAGTCTCGCTTGGTGCAGGGGCCTGGGGAGTAGTCTCTAGCCTCGCTGGGTGCAGGGGCCTGGGGAGGAGACTCTAGCCTTGTTAGGTGCAGGGACCTGGGGAGGAGACTCTAGCCTCGCTAGGTGCAGGGGCCTGGGGAGGAGACTCTAGCCTCGTTAGGTGCAGGGGCCTGGGGAGGAGACTCTAGCCTCGCTAGGTGCAGGGGCCTGGGGAGGAGTCTCTAGCCTCGCTAGGTGCAGGGGCCTGGGGAGGAGACTCTAGTCTCGCTAGGTGCAGGGGCCTGGGGAGTAGTCTCTAGCCTCGCTGGGTGCAGGGGCCTGGGGAGGAGACTCTAGCCTCGTTAGGTGCAGGGACCTGGGGAGGAGACTCTAGCCTCGCTAGGTGCAGGGGCCTGGGGAGGAGACTCTAGCCTCGTTAGGTGCAGGGGCCTGGGGAGGAGACTCTAGCCTCGGTAGGTGTAGGGGCCTGGGGAGGAGTCTCTAGCCTCGCTAGGTGCAGGGGCCTGGGGAGGAGACTCTAGTCTCGCTAGGTGCAGGGGCCTGGGGAGTAGTCTCTAGCCTCGCTGGGTGCAGGGGCCTGGGGAGGAGACTCTAGCCTCGTTAGGTGCAGGGGCCTGGGGAGGAGACTCTAGCCTCGCTAGGTGCAGGGGCCTGGGGAGGAGACTCTAGTCTCGCTAGGTGCAGGGGCCTGGGGAGTAGTCTCTAGCCTCGCTGGGTGCAGGGGCCTGGGGAGGAGACTCTAGCCTCGCTAGGTGCAGGGGCCTGGGGAGGAGACTCTAGTCTCGCTAGGTGCAGGGGCCTGGGGAGGAGTCTCTAGCCTCGCCAGGTGCAGGGGCCTGGGGAGGAGACTCTAGTCTCGCTAGGTGCAGGGGCCTGGGGAGTAGTCTCTAGCCTCGCTGGGTGCAGGGGCCTGGGGAGGAGACTCTAGCCTCGTTAGGTGCAGGGGCCTGGGGAGGAGACTCTAGCCTCGCTAGGTGCAGGGGCCTGGGGAGGAGACTCTAGCCTCGTTAGGTGCAGGGGCCTGGGGAGGAGACTCTAGCCTCGTTAGGTGCAGGGGCCTGGGGAGGAGACTCTAGCCTCGCTAGGTGCAGGGGCCTGGGGAGGAGACTCTAGCCTCGCTAGGTGCAAGGGCTGCTTCAAGAAGGCTTGTCCTGTCCGCTTCTCGTCCAGGATATCAGAGGGCTGATCACACAGCTGAGCCTCTGAGATATCTCTCCAGCTGGTCACTGTCAAGATTCAAACTCCTTCTCAGAATGTCTCTCAGTCTCTCAGATAGTTAGAAAGGGATAAGGAGCGGCTCAGTGAGTAAAGATACTGGCGGGCACTGAGATTGAAGCAGGGGAGCCTGGGGTGTAGAGGGTGTGTGCATTACGCAGTGTAACGGGTATAAATGGTGTGTAATATGCAATATGCAGTATGTCTGTGCCTGTGTATACCTAGGTCAGGATTCCAAGCCGCTCAAATCTAACAGAGGGAAATGCCATAGAGGATCCACATCAAGAGGTGAGTCTGACACTGCACCTCTAGGACCCAGCTGCTACTCATCACACTGTAACCCGGGCAACTTGTGTCAAAGCAGAGTGCGTTTCAGTGCGCAGCGTGCGTCACTGGGCAGCGTTAATCAGCGTGCAGCGTGCATCACTGGGCAGTATGTGTCAGCATGCTGCGTACGTCAGCGTAAAGCTTGGATCAGCGTGCAGCGTGCAGCGTGTACCAGTGTGCAGTGAGTGTCACCGGGGCAGCGTGTGTGTAAGAGACGTGTTCAGAGGTACGCAATGGAGACCGTTTAAAGTGAAACTAAAATTAGGCTTTATTAACACAGCAGAACATTTAAAATAAGCCAAAGAAAAACCTGCTCCGTTTTGGAGAATATCTACACATGTAGTCCAGCTCTCTCTAACTGGGTGCTTAGCTAAGCTAATTACCAGCCCAAATATATAAACAGATATACAACAGTCCCATAAGAAAGTCTCATCTGTCTCTTGTAGCTGTAGGGGAAGCCTCTCTGCTCTCCTGGGTCAGCACCCTTGTGTGCTAAGGCAATGTCTGTCCAGGTATAGAGAGGTCTCCTCCCCTTTGTCTTGCCGTCAGCCTGCAGTCTCCTTGCAGCTCAAGATATCTGTCCTCTGGTCAGTCCAGTGTCCACTAAGGAAATCCTCTGGTCTGTCTTTCCTAGGTCAGCTCCAATAATGAGCTCAGGAATCCCCCTTCCTGTCTCAGAACATGCTATTTCTGAGAGAGCTCTTATCAGCCAGGTGGAGTTGGTTGATTACACACCAGCAATTAACCAGCACACTGCTGGATTAGAGGCAAGTTGCTTTAACAGAGATAAGTCCCTGTTACAGTGTGTCACCGGGCAGCGTGTGTCACCGTGCAGTGTGTATCAGCATGCAGCGTATGTCACCGGGCGTGTATCAGCATGCAGCGTGTGTCACCGGGCAGTGTGTGTCTGTCACGGTAACTTGTGATAGGTTATAATATACACCAAATATCTGGGTTGAATTTAACACAACTTAGATATAATAAATATAGTTTATTCCTTAAAGAAGGAGAACACACAAGATGATACAAATAACAGACAAGAAATAGCACTTACTTAGGGGTTGGACAATTAAGCAATCAGGTACAGGATTGGCAATTCATTCAGCAATACAGGCTCAGATGAAGATATCACGAAAGACATTGGGTATAGGGCTTACACTCGTTTATATGGAGTTTCAGCCCTATTCCCTAACATTGGGCGCCTAAAAGTCTACCAGACTTGTATCTGGTCAGGAAACCCTTTTGTCTGTAAGTGTGAATTATGGCACTTGCAGACCACTCAGGCTCTGTGTTTCTCCACCCTATTGTACACAATCAGAGTGGTCAAGTCTTTGATCAGGAGGGCTGTTGTAGACAAAGTGTCGCCCTCCTGAATATTAACATAAAGCAGAGCCAGTAACTTTCCCGGGCTTTTATACCAGCCTTTCAAAACAGTATATTCTTTAATATCTACACATATTAAAATAATCCGTTCTGTGGGTCTGAGCAGGCTGAAATTTGCCAGGTCCTCATGCCGGAGGACCCTTGCCATAGTGGCCAAATATCAGCCTTCCACGACTCCCAGAACCGGAGATACAAAAAACAAGTTAAAATCCCCTATTAACTTTAATGCAGGATTCTCCGCTATAAGCTCAAAGAAATCTCTGCGTTTCACTCTCCCATTGAAATCAATGGGCTCCGCCACTATAGGCTTTCAATGGAGCAACTCCGCCATTGAAGTCAATGGGAAAACCACAATTTTTACATTTGCCCATACTCCGTCTGGTTGATCGTAGAGGGCTGGAAATGGCCATGCAGTCATGCCGGAGCAGTGACTACATGCGACCAAAATCCCAGCCCTCTGGTACTCACAGAACCGGAGATATAGGTTTATACTTTATACCATTTCGGACTTAGCCGTTTCAAAGCCACGCGGCTTTCCTCCATTAGAATCAATATGGCCGGCACCTCCATAGGATTCAATGGGACCTCAGCTACCATTAGAGTCAGTGGCGCGACCCTGGTGGCGAGCGCGACCCTTTACGGGGGTCCTTAATTCTCGGAGCCGGTGGTGGTCGAGTGTGTGGGTTCCTAGGGTCTAGGGGCAAAAAGAATTTTATTCCTGGGTGCCCTAGAACCTAAGTTTCCCACGCCAATTGTATTTGAATTTGAACTACTGTGATCAAAAGCTCTTTTTTAGATGTTGTATCCGCTTCTGCGGTCTGCGGTTTGGATGGCTGCCAACCCGTTCCTGGAGGTCGGCATCGAGGAATCCCCATTGAAATGAATGCCTCCATTGACTTGCAATGGGGAACCGCCGCTCCTCCTCTCGGGCGCCACTTGCAGGTCTTCTCTGAGAATGGGCCCAAATCGCTGGAATCCCCATAGGATTGTATGGAGCTGCCATGGCGGCCTATGGGGAACTGCAAAATGGAGCCTGCAAAGGCTGGATAATTGAACAAAGGGCTATAATAATTTCCTAACTATTAACCCTTCTCCTCCCGAACGGATCCCAGTGTGAGTGTTGGTGCAGACACTGGAATGGGGGAAATACATTGTTACAGGGGAATGCACATTTGGGTGCTGAAGCAGGGTAAAAACACATTACTGGACCGCAGTCCAGTTAACCCCTTGCCTCCCAAGTGAGGTCAGGGGGTGGCCATATGGGGTGCAACCCTTTAATACCGGGCCAAGCCCCCTCTCCCAAGACAGTGTCACCGGGCAGCGTGTGTCACCGGGCAGCGTGTGTCACCGGGCAGCGTGTGTCACCGGGCTGCGTCTGTGACCGGGCAGCGTGTGTCACCGGGCAGCGTCTGTCACCGGGCAGCGTCTGTCACCGGGCAGCGTCTGTCACTGGGCAGCATCTGTCACCGGGCAGCGTGTGTCACCGGGCAGCGTGTGTCACCGGGCAGCGTGTGTCACTGGGCAGTGTGTCACCGGGCAGCGTGTGTCACTGGGCAGTGTGTCACCGGGCAGCGTGTGTCACTGGGCAGTGTGTCACCGGGCAGCGTTTGTCACCGGGCAGAAGCGGGCAGCATGTGTCACTGGGCAACGTGCGTCACCGGGCAACGTGCGTCACCGGGCAGTGTGCGTCACCGGGCAGCGTGCGTCACCGGGCAGCGTGTGTCACCGGGCAGCGTGTGTCACCGGGCAGCGTATGTCACCGGGCAGCGTGCGTCACCGGGCAGCGTGCATCACCGGGCAGCGTGCGTCACCGGGCAGTGTGCGTCACCGGGCAGCGTGCGTCACGGGGCAGCGTGCGTCACCGGGCAGCGTGTGTCACCGGGCAGCGTGTGTCACCGGGCAGCGTGTGTCACTGGGCAGCGTGTGTCACCGGGCAGCGTGTGTCACCGGGCAGCGTGTATCACCGGGCAGCGTGCGTCACCGGGCAGCGTGTATCACCGGGCAGCGTGTGTCACCGGGCAGCGTGTGTCACCGGGCAGCGTGTATCACCGGGCAGCGTGTGTCACCGGGCAGCGTGTATAACTGGGCAGCGGGTAACCCGGGCAGTAACAGTGTCTCCATGTTGCATGTAGGACCCGCTGGATCACCCCTGGCACATCACTGGCATCCATGAGCTGGATCTTTTCAGGTGAGGAGGGCACTGGGAGCAGGAGATGGGGAGGACCTGGATATACAGTATAGGGTGTGTTTCTATCTGGGGTTATGTGGGGTGTATGTGTAAGGATATCTGGGGGGGTGTATGTGTAAGGATATCTGGGGGGAGTGTATGTGGGGTTATGTGAGTGTATATGTGTATTTTCCTGGCATAGGAGACCACACCCTAGTTCCAGGTCTGCTAGGGTGTTCAAATCAACTCCTGATTTGAAGTTAATGTTTACAAGGCAGTCAGCAGACTCCCTGACAGTCCCCCCACCAGCCTTTAAGGAAGCAGGCTGAGAAGCCTGCCAGGAGGATTGCCTGGGACCTGCTGGGACTCACACCCAGCACCAGAACCAAAGTTCACCAGCCTGCTAAAGAAGCAGCATGTGGAAAACCGAATATGAGCTCTAGGAAATACAGACCATAGGATCAAAGATCTTGAAGTTGTAAATGAATCAAAATGGAGCATAGATCGAGTTGAGAGGGTATATATATATAAATAGATATATAGGAGGGTAGGAGTTAGAACACTCAGCTGAGGTTTTAGATGAATTCCTCAGTGAAATTCCCATAATGTATAACATCCCAGTGTCTCCGGTGTGCCCGGTGTGCCCGGTATGCCCGGTGTGCCCGGTATGCCCGGTATGCCCGGTGTGGAGTAACAGCTTGCTCACGCTCACTCACCGTCCTGCTCCTGCAGCGGATGGAACTCCTATGCGGATCCGCTGCCTGTAAGTCCTCAGTAACCCCCGAGTGCGTCTCTTCCATGGTAAGTGGCAGGAAAATAGTAGATATATCGATGGAGCTGCAGTCTCACCTATATAGCTACTATTTTACTGCTAAAGAAGCAGGCCTGCACTGCCTGCAAGGTAGCAGATTCCCAGAAGTATTCCCTGGGACTCACACCTCTTGTGGTTATCAGAGGGGCGTATGTCTAATGGTATCTGGTGGTGGGGGGAGAGGGGGTATGTCTAATGGTATCTGGTGGTGGGGGGAGAGGGGCGTATGTCTAATGGTATCTGGTGGTGGGGGGAGAGGGGTGTATGTCTAATGGTATCTGGTGTTGGGGGGAGAGGGCGTATGTCTAATGTTATCTGGTGGTGGGGGGAGAGGGGCGTATGTCTAATGGTATCTGGTGGTGGGGGGAGAGGGGCGTATGTCTAATGGTATCTGGTGGTGGGGGGAGAGGGGCGTATGTCTAATGGTATCTGGTGGTGGGGGAGAGGGGCGTATGTCTAATGGTATCTGGTGGTGGGGGGAGAGGGGTGTATGTCTAATGGTATCTGGTGGTGGGGGAGAGGGGTGTATGTCTAATGGTATCTGGTGTTGAGGGGAGAGGGCGTATGTCTAATGGTATCTGGTGGTGGGGGAGAGGGGTGTATGTCTAATGGTATCTGGTGGTGGGGGGAGAGGGACGTATGTCTAATGGTATCTGGTGGTGGGGGAGAGGGGTGTATGTCTAATGGTATCTGGTGTTGGGGGGAGAGGGCGTATGTCTAATGGTATCTGGTGGTGGGGGGAGAGGGGCGTATGTCTAATGGTATCTGGTGGTGGGGGGAGAGGGGTGTATGTCTAATGGTATCTGGTGGTGGGGGGAGAGGGGGGTATCTCTAATGGTATCTGGTGGTGGGGGGAGAGGGGCGTATGTCTAATGGTATCTGGTGGTGGGGGGAGAGGGGCGTATGTCTAATGGTATCTGGTGGTGGGGGGAGACGGGCGTACTGTATGTCTAATGGTATCTGGTGATGGGGGGAGAGGGGCGTATGTCTAATGGTATCTGGTGGTGGGGGGAGAGGGGTGTATGTCTAATGGTATCTGGTGGTGGGGGGAGAGGGGCGTATGTCTAATGGTATCTGGTGGGGGGGGAGAGGGGCGTATGTCTAATGGTATCTGGTGGTGGGGGGAGAGGGGCGTATGTCTAATGGTATCTGGTGGTGGGGGGAGAGGGGCGTATGTCTAATGGTATCTGGTGGTGGGGGGAGAGGGGCGTATGTCCAATGGTATCTGGTGGTGGGGGGAGAGGGGCGTATGTCTAATGGTATCTGGTGGTGGGGGGAGAGGGGCGTATGTCTAATGGTATCTGGTGGTGGGGGGAGAGGGGCGTATGTCTAATGGTATCTGGTGGTGGGGGGAGAGGGGCGTATGTCTAATGGTATCTGGTGGTGGGGGGAGAGGGGAGTATGTCTAATGGTATCTGGTGATGGGGGGAGAGGGGCGTATGTCTAATGGTATCTGGTGGTGGGGGAGAGGGGTGTATGTCTAATGGTATCTGGTGCTGGGGGGAGAGGGGCGTATGTCTAATGGTATCTGGTGGTGGGGGGAGAGGGGTGTATGTCTAATGGTATCTGGTGGTGGGGGGAGAGGGGCGTATGTCTAATGGTATCTGGTGGTGGGGGGAGAGGGGTGTATGTCTAATGGTATCTGGTGGTGGGGGGAGAGGGGCGTATGTG